>NC_053393.1:290690721-290925657 GCF_905171765.1 Bufo bufo
CTGAAAGCTAATTATGTGAAAATGAAGTGGTAGAAACCCTTTAAATACAAGCTTGAAATACTGCAATAATTTTCTGGGTTTAAAAAAGCATCCATTTTTGGCAATACCCTTTACCTGGGGCCTATGCATCATTTGTCAGTGTGAAAATTAAGCTTGAAATACTGCAATCATTTTCTGGGTTTTAAAAAACACCCTTTTTGGGCAAAATACTAAATTTTACAGCCTTTGCTGCATCTTTCAGTGTGAAAAACAAGCGATAGATACTACTGTCATATACTGTTATTAAAAAAACACCTATTTTGGCGGAGCCTGCGCTGAGCGTGGATGGTGGTGTGAAGCGCTGCTTTGTTACCAGACTATCCCTCCTAGCACAATATTAACAGCTCCTCAGATCAAAAAATTGTCAAAATCGGTGGACAGAAGCCCACTGACTCCTCCGGACCTGCCAAATCGATGATAAATGCAGGAGATATGGACAAATTCATAAAAAAGACAGCCGCTGCATGCGTGGCAAAGGAAGCCAATATGGCGCCCGGAACACCGAAAACCTCCGGTTACAGACAACAAGCTCCTAATGGTGTCGATGGAGGTAGGGATGCTTCCCCTAGCTCAGATGCCCGGCCAATATCTAGGGGTGTCAAACTCAAATTCATCGGGGGCCGCATCAGCAGTTTGGTCACCCTGAAAGGGCCGGAAAACTTACAGTTACTTGGCTTGGCCCTTGGGGATCTTGGACGCCACTTTGGCCGGGGCTCGGTGGAGCTGATGAGGTGTTTTATCCTAATGAGAAAGATTTCATAATAAGTATTTGGAGAAGGTGCAGAGGGATAGCAGAGCAGGGAGAGGCTGGTGCTGCTACTAGGGGGTCATACCATGGGGGAGTAATAAAGCCCACCATAATGCCTCCCCCCAGTAGTAATAATTCTCCTTATAATGTGACAGTGCAAAAAATACCCCCTTGTAATGCCCCCATTTGAGCTAATGTCCTCATAGTGCCCCCATAATGTGCCAGTATAAAATACCCCTATATAGTGCCCCTAGTAAATGACCCCATAGTGCTCCACACCCTCCTTCCTCCTAGTGCCCCCCATAATGTACCAGTATAAAATGCTCCAGTAGATGCCCTCAGTGTCCCCCATAATTTACAAGTATAAAATACCCCTTCTTAGTGTCCCCCGTAGATTACCCCATAGTACTCCTCTCCCCCCTTCCCCATAGTACCCACCATGTGTCCCAGTATAAAATTGTACTGTACAGAGAGCCCATATAAAATACCCCTTCTTTGTGGCCTCAGTAGATGCCCCTATAGTTCCCCCAATCATGTGCCAGTATTAACAGCCCCCCCTCTGCCAGTAATAATAGCCCCCTATGACAGTAATAGCAGCCCCCCTGTGCCAGTAATAGCAGCCCCCAGTAATAACAGCCCCCAGTAATAAGAGCCCCTCTATGCCAGTAATAACAGCCCCCAGTAATAAGAGCCCCTCTGTGCCAGTAATAACAGCCCCCAGTAATAAGAGCCCCTCTGTGTCAGTAATAACAGCCCCCAGTAATAAGAGCCCCTCTGTGCCAGTAATAACAGCCCCCAGTAATAAGAGCCCCTCTGTGTCAGTAATAACAGCCCCTCTGTGCCAGTAATAACAGCCCCTGCCAGTAATAACAGCCCCCGTCAGTAATAACAGCCCCCCCTTTGCCAGTAATAACAGCCCCCCCTTTGCCAGTAATAACAGCCCCCGCCAGTAATAACAGCCCCCCCTTTGCCAGTAATAACAAACAGCCCCCCCTTTGCCAGTAATAACAGCCCCCGCCAGTAAAAGTATTGTACATAATAAAAATAATTTTAAAAAAACACATACTTACCTCCATGTCACTGATGCGATGCAGGCCTCTTCTGGCCTGTGTCCCACGCTGTATGGCTCAGGCAGCGCGATGATGTCATCGCGCCGCCTGCGCCGGCCTCTGATAGGCTGCAGGCACTAGGCCGGCAGCCTATCAGAGGAAGGGAAAGGGACACGCCTCTCCCTCCCCTACCGCAGCACAGGCAGGCATCTGTATCGCTGTCCTGAGGACGGCGATACAGATGACTGGAGATGAGCGCTTCCACAATGGAAGCGCTCATCTCCCTGTGCCCAGCCGCCGCCAGCTCGCTCGCTGCGCGGGCCACATGACGAGGTCTGGCGGGCCGGATTCGGCCCACGGGCCTTGTGTTTGACACCCGTGATCTAGAGGATTCCTGAAAGAATCGCTAGCTGAAGCCCTCGAACCCCAGAGTTCAGAAATGGTGGCTATCAGGAGCGACATAAGCCATATTGGCATGAGATTGGAATCGCTAGAAGAAAAACAAGCTAAACTTACTACTCACCAGAAAGAAATGTCTCTAAACATGGCGGGATACCACGCACACATTAACATGTTGCACACAGCCGTGGAAGATCAAGAAAACAGAGGACGAAGAAACAATCTTCGCTTCAGAGGAATCCCCGAATCTGTTGCTCCAAGGGACATACCAGAAACGGTGGTGCAGATATGCCTACATCTCCTGGGCCCAGATACAGCCCATGAAGTCACCATTGAAAGAGCACATAGAGCCCTAAGGCCTAAGCCTCAACCCAATGAGCCACCTCGGGACGTAATTTGTAAGTTCCTATACTTCCCAGTCAAGGAAGCAATTCTCACAAGTGCCAGGAACAACCCATCCGTGAATTGGGAAGGCAATGATATCTCCATCTTTCAGGACTTGGCGCAATCGACACTTAAAAAACGTAAAGCTCTAAAACCGCTTACCGACTGGCTGCGAGCTCACAAGATACTGTATAGATGGACATTTCCTTTTGGCCTCTCCTTCTCCCAAGATGGACGTCGCTTTTTCTTATCCTCATTCAAAGACCTGGAGAAGATTTATGATCATCTCGGGATCCAGCCACTACCTATCGAGAATTGGGATGCGTTCCAGGGGATGACAACCTTTCCTGAACTTCCTAACATCCTGCCCTGGGAGATACCTCGTACCCCGAAGCCGCAAAGAGCAAGAAGAGGAAACATCTCCACTCCTAGAAGACTCCCACTTTCGGATGACTGAATGTTCGGGACTTCAGCACCCCAGATAATTATACCACTTCTGTCTTACTTTTCTGTTATTAGAATTTCCTTTTTTTCCACAAGTTAGATATATTACCTGATCATAGTTGCCTATTACCGTATATACTCGAGTATAAGACGAGTTTTTGGGCACATATTTTTGTGCTCAAAAAGCCCCCTCGTCTTATACTCGAGTCTAGGTCTGTATTATGGCAACTTACATTGCCATAATACAGACCAACAGTGGCGTAGCTATAGGGGTCGCAGCGGTCGCAATTGCGACCGGGCCCCTAAGTCAGGGGGGCCCACGGGGCCCCCCAGGAGATGATGGGTAAAGCCCTGGATTATTTATTTGGCTATCTTACTTTGTCTAATAGCTCCGGTAATAGCAGGCAGTGCAGGGGGCGGCGCTCACTCACTGACGTCACGCGCCTGCGCCGCCTAGTGAAAAGAGCAGGCGCGTGACGTCAGTGAGTGAGCGCCACCCCCCGCACTGCCTGCTATTACCGGAGCTATTAGACAAAGTAAGAATCGAGAGCTTAGCAATGAGCAATGATTAAAGTTAAAGTACTGATTACGGTAGTTTATAAATATACTGCTGTGAGCGTCGGGGAGGGGGATCTGTGGATGGCCCTGTAGGGGGATCTGTGGATGGCCATGCCACTAAACAGTGCCATCCACAGATCCCCCCCCCCTCCCCTAAACAGTGCCATCATGGCATGTTTAGGGGAGGGGGGATCTGTGGATGGCACTGTTTAGGGGGGATCTGTGGATGGCACTGTTTAGGGGGAGATCTGTGGATGGCTGCCTGTATTTAATGCAGAGTGTGTGTGTGTGTATATAATGCACACACTCTGCATTAAATACAGGGAGTCAGAGTCAGACTCCCATCAATCTGAGTCACCCTCTTGCAGATGTGTGTATATAATGTAGAGTGTGTGCATTATATACACATACACTCTACATTATAGCTGCATTTCCCACCCTAGTCTTATACTCGAGTCAATAATTTTTCCCATTTTTTGGGGGTAAAATTAGGGGCCTCGGCTTATACTCGGGTCGGCTTATACTCGAGTATATACGGTAGATCTTATCGTATCAAAGCCAAGTGGTTAGATACTTAATCACAACACAGTGAGACATATTCATTTTTTGCACAAAAGATATCTTTGCAATGCCAATATCTCTTGGTGCTCGCTTGCAGAAAATTCGGATATCGTGGCGATTCCAGCCTGTGCTTATATATACGATCTCCTGATTTTCGCAAAGACGCAAGAGAATCAGATGTTCAATTGCCCAAAACTGAAGTTACATGCCTTCATTCTTGTTGTTCACCCTTATCGATACGCCCTTGCAACCCCTATTGTGTTTAATTGTAATGTAGTAGGACATACCTAGGTCTATGCATATGGTCGCCTCGCATTGCTCACTTCTCCCTGTACCCGCTTGCATAAAAGTCAAAACCGAAGCAATATATAAGGTTCAGGGGCGCATGACCCTTAGATTTTTATAGTAACGCATATGAGTTAGTTGACACCAAGCTTATATCGAAGAAAATTAGTAGTTGCTCCCGTTGCCCAGTATACCAATTTGCCCTTGCAAATTTAGCTTTGTTTAATCGTAACTTAGAAAGATTTCTCTCTGTTTGGGTCAATGATCTTATCGCAAAGTCTTTTTGCGTCCAATGTTCGATTATGATACAATCGGAAACCAGAGTGATTTAGCTTAGGCTTATGCATACTATCTTCGGAATTTAACAATGACACAGGAGAATTTGCTGACCCTTTGTTTAAATCGAGGTTACACACCTCTGTTTTTATCACACAGTTATGCAAATACGCCCTCTTAGCTCCAGTGCGATTCATTACAATTGTGCATACACTAAAATATATGCCTCTATTCATCCTATAACGGCGTATAGGTAATATTATTTTCTTTGCATTATGACCATTACACAATCTGGTCCTTGATGATCCTTAGAGGGATAGGGTTGGGAAATTTATATATTCCACCCCTTACAAATTTTTAGAGCTCTTATGCTCTGCTGGATTAGTGTTTACCCTGATCTTGTTATGTATTATTGTATGTTCTTATCTTCTCCCTTTGTCGTTGCCTTAATCTCAGGTACTGTGACACCTATATATGTTCTTCAACCTACGTGTGGACTACATGGACGCCCTGCTGCTTCGCCCGGGGAGGCTGAGTGCTATTTGACATCTCTCTATATCTTTTTGTCTTGCTCACTATCAGTAATATGTTTTTCCACCACACCCTTTACGTTGAACCATGGCTAGCATCCGTATGGCTTCCTTCAACGTGAAGGGGTTTAACTCCCCCTCTAAACGTAGTCAGGTTTTCTCTTACCTAAAAAAAGAAAAATGTTCGATCATTTTCCTCCAATAAACCCACTTTAAATTTGATAAATACCCGAATCTAATGAGATCTTTATATTCAAATTGGTTCCATTGTGGATCGGGATCCTCAGCCTCCAAGGGCGTAAGCATAGGGATAAGGAAAACCTTCCATTCTCATATCTCCACCATATTCAAGATGTTGAAGGAAGGTACATTTTGCTTAAAGGGTCTATTGCTAACCAGGTGTACACTTTTGTCAATCTTTACGCACCCAATACTGGTCAGGTTACTTGGAGAACAGAAGTCCTTTCATTATTAGAACCACACAAAGAAGGTGTAGTGATTCTAGGCGGTGATTTTAATATTGCGCTTGAGACGGAAATTGACTCCACTTCTAAAAAATCGGCTATATCCTCCAAAGCTCTCAGACATCTCAAAAAATACCTTCATGACTGGTCTGTTTGTGATGTCTGGAGACTCTTTAATCCAAAAACACGTGACTATTCCTTCTTTTCACCAGTTCATGGGTCCTACCACAGAATTGACTACTTATTTATCTCAAAAGAACATCTCCAATTTTGTAACCTGGCCAGTAAAGGTTTGATGTATTTATCAGATCACTCCCCTGTGTTCTTCACAATAGATATGCCTACCTCTGATACTCGCCCCTTTAGATGGAGATTAAACAAACAATTAATCTCGCCTGGAGACCCCCTGACACAAACACAAAAAGTATTAAAGGAGTTCTTCTCCCTGAATACTGGCTCAGTAACCTCTCAACAAGTACTATGGGATGCTCATAAAGCCTACATGAGGGGCCACTTCATATCTATGGGAGCTAGGATTAAAAAAGCCAGAAGGCTTCAGATAGATAGCTTACTAAATAGAATTCAACATCTTGAATCCCTACACAAAAAGTCCCTGTCAGAAACACTATATAAAGAATTATCAGACTCACGCGAAGCCCTAAAAAAGTTATTAAACGTTACCTCAGCCAAATATTATCTCCTAGCACAATTTAAATATTATGCTCATGGGGATAGAGCATCTAAATTTATGATGCAACGTATTAAACAGAGAAAATCCCTTAACTACATTCACAAAATTAAATCAGCAAATGGTGATACGGTCTTCACTACCTTAACCATAGCTGCCAAATTTAGAGAATTTTACCACTCGCTATATAATCTGAAAGATTCAGAATCTATTGCCCAAAGGGGTCCCACCCCACATACTTTTTTGGATTCGCTTTCCCTTCCTGCCCTTTCCGAAAAGCAGGCCCTAGCATTACAAACACCCTTTACCTTGAAAGAACTAGAAACCACTATCAAACAGCTCCCTAGAGGGAAATGCCCAGGCCCTGATGGCCTCCCAGCCTTATACTATCGGTCGCTGTCAGATACCTTAGGCCCGCATTTGCTCAAAGTCTGTAACAACTCTCTGCTGGGTACCCCAATGTCAATAGATATGACTAGAGCCCATATTTCTTTGATTCCTAAAGAGGGAAAAGGCAGCTCCAACTGAGCAAATTATCGTCCGATTTCCTTGCTAAATTTAGATTTAAAGATTCTCGCAAAGATGCTAGTGACACGCCTCTCAGACTTACTTCCCACATTGGTCAATAAAGATCAAGTAGGCTTCGTGAAGGGCAGGGAGGGCAAAGAGAATACATCAAGAGTACTTAACTGCATATATTATGCAAAAAGATACAACCGCCCAATGATCCTTCTCAGCACTGATGCTGAGAAGGCTTTTGACAGAGTTGACTGGGATTACATGAATAAAGTGCTACACACCTTTGGGATTCCAGATCAATTCATTAATGCTGTTAGTTCCCTTTACTCTAATGCATCAGCCTCTGTTATCGTTAACAACTCTCTCTCCCCTCCCCTTGCTATTCGCAACGGGACGAGACAGGGATGCCCCCTCTCTCCCCTATTATTTGTTTTAGTCATGGAAACTCTTTTACAGGCTATTAGGAGAGAGAGGGGAATTCAAGGTATGCGAGTAGGTGGTTTTGAACATAAAGCAGCTGCTTTCGCTGATGACCTACTCATTATAGTCACTAATCCTACTATAGCCCTACCCCATATCCTTTCTATAATAGAACAATTTGGCCGTTTTTCAAATTTTTAAATCAACATGAACAAGTCCCATATACTAAATGTAGGTTTCCCCACTTCAATTATACAGGAACTCAGACTTAAATCCCCCTTCAACTGCGATACCCCACACATAACATATCTGGGTGTAAAAATAAGCTCCAACCCAAACTCTTTATTTAGTCTAAACTACAGCCCATTAATAAATTCAATAAAAGAACAGCTCGCTTCCCTAGATAAACACATGTTATCCTGGTTTGGTAGGAAAAATATTGTAACATCCCTTATTATTCCTAGACTGAGGTACCTACAACAAGTCTTACCAATCCCAGTGCCTAAATCATTTTATAACACAGTAAACCAAATGATTAGATCATTTACCTGGGCCGGGAAAAGAGCGAGGCTAGCACTGCACACTCTAAACAAACCCAAAGCTTATGGTATAATAGGGATGCCCAATCCGGTTTTATATAATAACGCTGTCCAATTGGCTAGAATGGTAGGATGGTTTAAAGAGACTACAAACGTGCCATGGGTTGACCTAGAACAATCACAGTTTGAGCTCCTTTTTAGAGGACTACTGGTAGGAACCGATACCTCTGAGTTTACAGCCAAATCCCTTAACCCAATTATTAAATCCACATTAAAAACCTGGGACTGGTTTCAATCCACTAAACATGCTTTACCTTTGCCATCACCATTGTTTCAAACGAAAGATATTTTAGCATTTGCACCCAAAACACTCTTAAATAGCCTTCCCAAGTCAATAAGGAACTCAAAATACCCGGTAATATCCCTACTTGATGATAATGGAACTATTCTTAAACCAGATTTTATTTCTCAGGCCTTTCCGGAATGCAAATTTTCACCCCCTTTAACTTTCTTCCTACGTGCTTTTATATCCAAAAATATAACTAAAGGTTCTCTGACTCGCCCGTTAACCTGGTTTAAAGGTCTATTGGTTGGTTCTGACTCACGTCCTAAACTGATCTCGCTGATTTATAAAAAACTTTCTACCCCTAATCTCATGCCCAAATTGGGCATTGGGAGAAAGACCTTGAGACCTCCTTTCCCCAGCCAACGATTTCTAAAATCCTATTGAGACCCCACAAAGCATCAAGATGCATACGTATTCAGGAAAATGCCTACAAGATCCTAACATATAAAACCCCAGATGTAACCTGCAAATATAAAACAGACAACAATGATATTTGCTGGAGATGCTGTAAAGATAAGGGCTCATATTTTCACATTTGGTGGACTTGTCCACTAATCAAAACATGGTGGTTGAAAATATTTGATGAGAGTAATAGGATATGCCATTCAGATATCCCCATTACACCACAATTAGCCCTTTTAGGTGTACATACTTCCAGCTCCATGAAAACTTTCCCTCCATTGTTTAGCCACCTCTTAGATGCAGCACGTCTTTTGATTCCCAATATTGGCTTTCCGAAGATACACCACCTATTCCCCAATAGATAGCTAAAATAGATCAACTCTATAGATTTGAAGAGCTAGCGTCATGGGAAAGTAATGGGAACATCGCATTTAAGAAATGTTGGCTGCCCTGGACCTCTTTCAGGAACTTCTAACAGTGCAGTTAATAGGCCTTATACCCTGACAAAAGTAGCTTATTCTTTTAATTGAATGATATGTCCTTTCACTTCGGTCCTCGTAGGATTGTCACAGAAGTATTGCCCTCTTTTTATGACTGTAATGCCATTTTAGTCCTGTACCTGAGAAGAATGTAACTTTACTGTACCATGTTACCTTCTATTATATGTAATGTCACTATTTTATTCAATAAAGAATTATAAAAAACAAAAAACAAAAAAAGCACCTATTTTGTTCAAAATACAAATTTTGTGGCGTTTGCTGCATCTGCCATTGTTAAATACAAGCTTGAAATACTGCAATAGTTTACTGGGTTTAAAAAGCACTCATTTTTGGCAACACCTTGTACCTGGGGCATATGCATCATTTGTCAGTGTAAGATTTAAGCTTGAAATACTGCATAATTTTGTGGGTTTTAAAAAACATCCTTTTTGGGCAAAATACTAAATTTTACAGCCCTTGCTGCATCTGTCAGAGTGAAATACAAGCGTTAGATGCTAATGTCATATTCTATTATTAAAAAAAAAAAACACTTTGGGCAAAAAACTAATTTTGGTGCATTTGCTGTATCTGGCATTGTTAAATACAAGCTAGAAATACTGCAATAATTTTCTAGGTTTAAAAAAGCACCCATTTTTGGCAATACCCTACATGTGGTGCCTATGCTGCATTTGTCAGTGTGAAATTTAAACTTGAAATACTGCAATAATTTTCTGGGTTTTAAAAAACACAGTTTTTTTGCAAAATACTAAATTTTACAGCCCTTGCTGCATCTGTCAGTGTGAAATACAAGCGTTAGATACTACTGTCATATTCTGTTATTTAAAAAAAAACACCCATTTTGTGCAAAATACAAATTTTGGCACGTTTGCTGCATCTGTCTTTGTTAAATACAAGCTTGAAATACTGCAATAATTTTCTGGGTTTAAAAAAGCACCCATTTTTGGCAATACCCTATTTCTGGGGTCTATGCAGCATTTGTCAGTGTGAAATTTAAGCTTGAAATACTGCAATAATTTTCAGGGTTTTTAAAAGCACCCTTTGTGGACAAAATACAAAATTTTCCAGCCCTTGCTGCATCTGTCAGTGTAAAATACAAGCGTTAGATAGTACTGTCATATTCTGTTATTAAAAAAAAAAACATTTTGTGTAAAATATTAATTTTGCAGCGTTTCCTACATCTATCATTGTTAAATACAAGCTTGAAATACTGCAATAATTTTCTGGGTTTAAAAATGCACCCATTTTTGGCAATACTCTCCATCTGGGGTCTATGCAGCATTTGTAAGCGTGAAATTTAAGCTTGAAATACTGCAAAAATTTGTAGGGTTTTAAAAAACACCCTTTTTGGGCAAAATACTAAATTTTACAGCCCTTGCTGCATCTGTCAGTGTGAAATACTAGCGATAGATAGTACTGTCATTCTGTCATTAAAAAAACACCCACTTTGTTTAAAATACTAATATTGTGACGTTTGCTGCATCTGTCATTGTGAAATACAAGCTTGAAATACTGCAATAATTTTCTGGGTTTAAAAAAGCACCCATTTTTGGCAATACCCTACATGAGGTGCCTATGCAGCATTTGTAAGTGTGAAATTTAAGCTTGAAATACGACAATAATTTTCTGAGTTTTAAAAAACATCCTTTTTATGCAAAATACTAAATTTTACAGCTCTTGCTGCATTTGTCAGTGTGAAATACAAGCGTTAGATACTACTGTCATATTCTGTTATTAAAAAAACACCCATTTTGTTCAAAATACAAATTTTGGGGCATTTGCTGCATCTTTCATTGTTAAATACAAACTTGAAATACTGCAATAATCTTCTGGGTTTAAAAAAGGACCAATTTTTGGCAAAGCCCTCCATCTGGGGACTATGCAGCATTTGTCAGTGTGAAATTTAAGCTTGAAATACTGCAATAATTTTCAGGGTTGTAAAAAACAACCTTTTTGGGCAAAATACTACATTTTACAGCCCTTGCTGCATCTGTCAGTGTGAAATACAAGCGTTAGATACTATTGTCATATTCTGTTATTAAAAAAACAACCATTTTAGGCAAAATACAAATTTTGCGGCATTTGGTGCATCTGGCATTGTTAAATACAAGCTTGAAATACTGCAAAAATTTTCTGGGTTTAAAAAAGCACCCATTTTTGGCAATACCCTATATCTTGGGTCTATGCAGCATTTGTCAGTGTGAAATTTAAGCTTGAAATACTGCAATAATTTTTTGGGTTTAAAAAAGCACCCATTTTTTTTACAATACCCTCCATCTGGGGTCTATGCAGCATTTGTCAGTGTGAAATTTAAGCTTGAAATACTACAATAATTTTCTGAGTTTTAAAAAACACCCTTTTTGGGCAAAATACAAAATTTTACAGCCCTTGCTGTGTCTGTCAGTGTGAAATACAAGCGTTAGATACTACTGTCATATTCTGTCATAAAAAAACACCTATTTTGTTCAAAATACTAACTTTGCGGCGTTTGCTGCATCTTTCATTGTTAAATACAAGCTTGAAATACTGCAATAATTTTCTGGGTTTAAAAAAGGACCCATTTTTGCCAATACCCTCCATCTGGGGCCTATGCAGCATTTGTCAGTGTGAAATTTAAGCTTGAAATACTGAAATAATTTTCAGGGTTGTAAAAAACAACCATTTTAGGCAAAATACTAAATTTTCCAGCCCTTGCTGCATCTGTCAGTGTGAAATACAAGCGTTAGATACTACTGTCATATTCTGTTATTAAAAAAACACCTATTTTGTGCAAAATACTAATTTTGCAGCATTTGCTACATCTTTCCTTGTTAAATACAAACTTGAAATACTGCAATAATTTCCTGGGTTTAAAAAAGCACCCATTTTTGGCAATACTCTCCATCTGGGGTCTATGCAGTATTTGTCAGTGTGAAATTTAAGCTTGAAATACTGCAAAAATTTGTAGGGTTTTAAAAAACACCCTTTTTGGGCAAAATACTAAATTTTACAGCCCTTGCTGTGTCTGTGAGTGTGAAATACAAGCGTTAGATACTACTGTCATATTCTGTTATCCAGGTTATGAAAACCTGGTCAAAATACAAATTTTGCGGTGTTTGCTGCATCTGTCATTGTTAAATAGAGGCTTGAAATACTGCAATAATTTTCTGGGTTTAAAAAAGCACCCATTTTAGGCAATACCCTCCATCTGCAGCATTTGTCAGTGTGAAATTTTAGCTTGAAATACTGTAATCATTTTCTGGGTTTTAAAAAACACAATTTTTTGGAAAAATACTAAATTTTACAGCCCTTGCTGCATCAGTCAGTGTGAAATACAAGCGTTAGATACTGCTGTCATTTTCTGTTATTAAAAAAACACTCATTTTGTGCAAAATACTAATTTAGTGGCGTTTGCTGCATCTGTCATTGTTAAATTCAAGCTTGAAATACTGCAATAATTTTCTGGGTTTAAAAAAGCACCCATTTTTGGCAATTCCCTGTACCTGGGGCCTATGCATCATTTGTCAGTGTGAAATTTAAGCTTGAAATACTGCAATAATTTTCTGGATTTTAAAAAACACCCTTTTTGGGCAAAATACTAAATTTTACAGCCTTTGCTGCATCTTTCAGTGTGAAAAACAAGCGATAGATACTACTGTCATATTCTGTTATAAAAAAAAAAAAAACATTTTGGACAAAATACAAATTTTTGTGGTGTTTGCTGCATCTTTCATTGTTAAATACAAGCTCGAAATACTGCAATAATTTTCTGGGTTTAAAAAAAGCACAGATTTTTGGCAAAACCCTCCATCTGGGGCCTATGCAGCATTTGTCAGTGTGAAATTTAAGCTTGAAATACTGCAATAATCTTCAGGGTTTTAAAAAAACACAATTTCTGGGTAAAATTCAAAGTTTTACAGCCCTTGCTGCATCTGTCAGTGTGAAATACAAGCGTTAGATACTACTGTCATATTCTGTCATTAAAAAAAACACCCATTTTGTTCAAAATACTAATTTTGCGGCGTTTGCTGCATCTGTCATTGTTAAATACAAGCTTGAAATACAGAATTAATTTGCTGGGTTTAATAAAGCATCCACTTTTGGCAATACCCTGTACCTGGGGCCTGTGCAGTGTTTGTCAGTGTGAAATTTAAGCTTGAAATATTGCAATATTTTTCTGGGTTTTAAAAAACACCCTTTTTGATCAAAATACTAAATTTTACAGCCCTTGCTGCATCTGTCAGTGTGAAATACAATTGTTATATACTACTGTCATATTATGTTGTTAAAAAAACACCCATTTTGTGCAAAATACTAAATTTTGCGGCGTTTTAAGCATCTGTCATTAATAAATTCAAGCTTGAAAAACTACAATATTTTTCTGGGTTTAAAAAGCACCCATTTTTTGGCAATATTCTCCATCTGGGGCTTTAAGCTTGAAATACTGCAATTATTTTCTGGGTTTAAAAAAACACCCTTTTTGGGCAAAATTCTAAATTTTACAGCACTTGCTGCATCTGTCAGTGTGAAGAACCCATTTTGGGCAAAATACAAATTTTGCTGTGTTTGCTGCATCTGTCATTGTTAAATACAAGCTTGAAATACTGCAATAATTTTATGGGTTTAAAAAAGCAATCATTTTTGGCAATACCCTACATCTGGTACCTATGCTGCATTTGTCAGTGTGATATTTAAGCTTGAAATACTGCAATAACTTTCTGGGTTTAAAAAATCACCCATAGTTCCCTGCCAGACCATCAAAATGTCATCTATATAACGACACCACATATTGACCTTATCAATTTGGGCCACAGGGTTTTTATAGAAAGATATCCCTTTCCCACAGCCCCAAAAAAAGAATTGTGTAGGACGGCGCTGCCCCCATCGCAGTTCCCCAAAGCTGTAGGTAAAAGGATGCCCCAAAATACCATCCTCATGATGTATGAAGGTATATAGCAACTCAACGTCACAGGTGACAAAAAACATGTCATCCTCTAGTTGTAAGTAGAGTTGAGCGAACACCTGGATGTTATGGTTCGAGAAGTTCGGCCGAACTTCCCGGAAATGTTCGGGTTCGGGATCCGAACCCGACCCGAACTTCGTCCCGAACCCGAACCCCATTGAAGTCAATGGGGACCCGAACTTTTTGGCACTAAAAAGGCTGTAAAAAAGCCCAGGAAAGAGCTAGAGGGCTGCAAAAGGCAGCAACATGTAGGTAAATCCCCTGCAAACAAATGTGGATAGGGAAATGAATAAAAAAAATAAAAATAAAAAATTAACCAATATCAATTGAACAGAGGTCCCATAGCAGAGAATCGGACTTCACGTCATCAGAGAATCAGTCTCTTCATGCCATAGCAGAGAATCTGGCTTCATGTCAGCAGAGAATCAGTCTCTTCATGCCATAGCAGAGAATCTGGCTTCATGTCAGCAGAGAATCAGTCTTCATGTCATAGCAGAGAATCAGGCTTCACGTCACCCACCACTGGAACAGGTCACTGTCACATATTTAGGCCCCGGCACCCAGACAGAGGAGAGAGGTCCCGTAACAGAGAATCTGGCTTCATGTCAGCACAGAATCAGTCTTCATGTCATAGCAGAGAATCAGGGTTCACGTCACCCACCACTGGAAGAGGCCACTGTCACACATTTAGGCCCAGATACCCAGGCAGAGGAGAGAGGTCCAGTAACAGAGATTCAGGCTTCATGTCAGCAGAGAATCAGTCTTCATGTCATAGCAGAGAATCAGGCTTCACGTCACCCACAACTGGAACAGGCCATTGTCACATATTTAGGCCCCGGCACCCAGACAGAGGAGAGAGGTCCCGTAACAGAGAATCTGGCTTCATGTCAGCACAGAATCAGTCTTCATGTCATAGCAGAGAATCAGGGTTCACGTCACCCACCACTGGAAGAGGCCACTGTCACACATTTAGGCCCAGGCACCCAGGCAGAGGAGAGAGGTCCCGTAACAGAGATTCAGGCTTCATGTCAGCAGAGAATCAGTCTTCATGTCATAGCAGAGAATCAAGCTTCACGTCACCCACCACTGGAACAGGCCACTGTCACATATTTAGGCCCAGGCACCCAGACAGAGGAGAGAGGTCCCGTAACAGAGATTCAGGCTTCATGTCAGCAGAGAATCAGTCTTCATGTCATAGCAGAGAATCAGGCTTCACGTCACCCACCACTGGAACAGGCCACTGTCACATATTTAGGCCCAGGCACCCAGGCAGAGGAGAGAGGTCCCGTAACAGAGATTCAGGCTTCATGTCAGCAGAAAATCAGTCTTCATGTCATAGCAGAGAATCAGGCTTCACGTCACCCACCACTGGAACAGGCCACTGTCACATATTTAGGCCCAGGCACCCAGGCAGAGGAGAGAGGTCCCGTAACAGAGATTCAGGCTTCATGTCAGCAGAGAATCAGTCTTCATGTCATAGCAGAGAATCAGGCTTCATGTCACCCACCACTGGAACAGGCCACTGTCACATATTAAGGCCCAGGCACCCAGGCAGAGGAGAGAGGTCCCATAACAGAGATTCAGGCTTCATGTCAGCAGAGAATCAGTCTTCATGTCATAGCAGAGAATCAGGCTTCACGTCACCCACCACTGGAACAGGCCACTGTCACATATTTAGGCCCCGGCACCCAGACAGAGGAGAGAGGTCCCGTAACAGAGATTCAGGCTTCATGTCAGCACAGAATCAGTCTTCATGTCATAGTAGAGAATCAGGCTTCACGTCACCCACCACTGGAAGAGGCCACTGTAACACATTTAGGCCCAGGCACCCAGGCAGAGGAGAGAGGTCCTGTAACAGAGATTCAGGCTTCATGTCAGCAGAGAATCAGTCTTCATGTCATAGCAGAGAATCAGGCTTCACGTCACCCACCACTGGAAGAGGCCACTGTAACACATTTAGGCCCAGGCACCCAGGCAGAGAAGAGAGGTCCCGTAACAGAGAATCTGGCTTCATGTCAGCACAGAATCAGTCTTCATGTCATAGCAGAGAATCAGGCTTCACGTCACCCACCACTGGAAGAGGCCACTGTAACACATTTAGGCCCAGGCACCCAGGCAGAGGAGAGAGGTCCCGTAACAGAGATTCAGGCTTCATGTCAGCAGAGAATCAGTCTTCATGTCATATCAGAGAATCAGGCTTCACGTCACCCACCACTGGAACAGGCCACTGTCACATATTTAGGCCCAGGCACCCAGGCAGAGGAGAGAGGTCCCATAACAGAGATTCAGGCTTCATGTCAGCAGAGAATCAGTCTTCATGTCATAGCAGAGAATCAGGCTTCACGTCACCCACCACTGGAACAGGCCACTGTCACATATTTAGGCCCAGGCACCCAGGCAGAGGAGAGAGGTCCCGTAACAGAGATTCAGGCTTCATGTCAGCAGAGAATCAGCCTTCATGTCATAGCAGAGAATCAGGCTTCACGTCACCCACCACTGGAACAGGCCACTGTCACATATTTAGGCCCCGGCACCCAGACAGAGGAGAGAGGTCCCGTAACAGAGAATCTGGCTTCATGTCAGCACAAAATCAGTCTTCATGTCATAGCAGAGAATCAGGCTTCACGTCACCCACCACTGGAAGAGGCCACTGTCACACAATTAGGCCCAGGCACCCAGGCCGAGGAGAGAGGTCCCGTAACAGAGATTCAGGCTTCATGTCAGCAGAGAATCAGTCTTCATGTCATAGCAGAGAATCAGGCTTCACGTCACCCACCACTGGAACAGGCCACTGTCACATATTTAGGCTCAGGCACCCAGGCAGAGGAGAGAGGTCCCATAACAGATATTCAGGCTTCATGTCAGCAGAGAATCAGTCTTCATGTCATAGCAGAGAATCAGGCTTCACGTCACCCACCACTGGAACAGGCCACTGTCACATATTTAGGCTCAGGCACCCAGGCAGAGGAGAGAGGTCCCATAACAGAGATTCAGGCTTCATGTCAGCAGAGAAGCAGTCTTCATGTCATAGCAGAGAATCAGGCTTCACGTCACCCACCACTGGAACAGGCCACTGTCACATATTTAGGCCCAGGCAGAGGAAAGAGGTCCCATAACAGAGATTCAAGCTTCATGTCAGCAGAGAATCAGTCTTCATGTCATAGCAGAGAATCAGGCTTCAAGTCACCCACCACTGGAACAGGCCACTGTCACATATTTAGGCCCAGGCACCCAGGCAGAGGAGAGAGGTCCCATAAGAGAGATTCAGGCTTCATGTCAGCAGAGAATCAGTCTTCATGTCATAGCAGAGAATCAGGCTTCACGTCACCCACCACTGGAACAGGCCACTGTCACATATTTAGGCCCAGGCACCCAGGCAGAGGAGAGAGGTCACGTAACAGAGATTCAGGCTTCATGTCAGCACAGAATCAGTCTTCATGTCATAGCAGAGAATCAGGCTTCACGTCACCCACCACTGGAAGAGGCCACTGTCACACATTTAGGCCCCGGCACCCAGGCAGAGGAGAGAGGTCCCGTAACAGAGATTCAGGCTTCATGTCAGCAGAGAATCAGTCTTCATGTCATAGCAGAGAATCAGGCTTCACGTCACCCATCACTGGAACAGGCCACTGTCACACATTTAGGCCCCGGCACCCAGACAGAGGAGAGGTTCATTCAACTTTGGGTTGCCCCGCAATATAATGGTAAAATGAAAATAAAAATAGGATTGAATGAGGAAGTGCCCTGGAGTGCCCTGAAATAATATATTGTTAAGGGGAGGTAATTAATGTCTAATCTGCACAAGGGATGGACAGGTCCTGTGGGATCCATGCCTGGTTCATTTTTATGAACGTCAGCTTGTCCACATTGGCTGTAGACAGGCGGCTGCGTTTGTCTGTAATGACGCCCCCTGCCGTGCTGAATACACGTTCAGATAAAACGCTGGCCGCCGGGCAGGCCAGCACCTCCAAGGCATAAAAGGCTAGCTCTGGCCACGTGGACAATTTGGAGACCCAGAAGTTGAATGGGGCCGAACCATCAGTCAGTACGTGGAGGGGTGTGCACAGGTACTGTTCCACCATGTTAGTGAAATGTTGCCTCCTGCTAACACGTTCCGTATCAGGTGGTGGTGCAGTTAGCTGTGGCGTGGTGACAAAACTTTTCCACATCTCTGCCATGCTAACCCTGCCCTCAGAGGAGCTGGCCGTGACACAGCTGCGTTGGCGACCTCTTGCTCCTCCTCTGCCTTCGCCTTGGGCTTCCACTGGTTCCCCTGTGACATTTGGGAATGCTCTGAGCAGCGCGTCTACCAACGTGCGCTTGTACTCGCGCATCTTCCTATCACGCTCCAGTGTAGGAAGTAAGGTGGGCACATTGTCTTTGTACCGGGGATCCAGCAGGGTGGCAACCCAGTAGTCCGCACACGTTAAAATGTGGGCAACTCTGCTGTCGTTGCGCAGGCACTGCAGCATGTAGTCGCTCATGTGTGCCAGGCTGCCCAGAGGTAAGGACAAGCTGTCCTCTGTGGGAGGCGTATCGTCATCGTCCTGTGTTTCCCCCCAGCCACGCACCAGTGATGGGCCCGAGCTGCTTTGGGTGCCACCCCGCTGTGAACATGCTTCATCCTCATCCTCCTCCATCTCCTCCTCATCCTCGTCCTCCTCGTCCTCCAGTAGTGGGCCCTGTCTGGCCACATTTGTACCTGGCCTCTGCTGTTGCAAAAAACCTCCCTCTGAGTCACTTCGAAGAGACTGGCCTGAAAGTGCTAAAAATTACCCCTCTTCCTCCTCTTCCTCCTGGGCCACCTCCTCTTCCATCATCGCCCTAAGTGTTTTCTCAAGGAGACATAGCAGTGGTATTGTAACGCTGATAACGGCGTCATCGCCATTGGCCATGTTGATGGAGTACTCGAAACAGCGCAACAGGGCACACAGGTCTCGCATGGAGGCCCAGTCATTGGTGGTGAAGTGGTGCTGTTCCGCAGTGCGACTGACCCATGCGTGCTGCATCTGAAACTCCACTATGGCTTGCTGCTGCTCGCACAGTCTGTCCAGCATGTGCAAGGTGGAGTTCCACCTGGTGGGCACATCGCATATGAGGCGGTGAGCGGGAAGGCCGAAGTTACGCTGTAGCGCAGACAGGCGTGCAGCAGCAGGGTGTGAACGCCGGAATCGCGAACAGACGGCCCGCACTTTATGCAGCAGCTCTGACATGTCGGGGTAGTTGCGAATGAACTTCTGCACCACCAAATTCAGCACATACGCCAGGCAAGGGATGTGCGTCAAACCGGCTAGTCCCAGAGCTGCAACGAGATTTCGCCCATTATCGCACACCACCAGGTCGGGCTTGAGGCTCACCGGCAGCAACCACTCGTCGGTCTGTTGTTCTATACCCCGCCACAACTCCTGTGCGGTGTGGGGCCTGTCCCCCAAACATATGAGTTTCAGAACGGCCTGCTGACGTTTACCCCGGGCTGTGCTGAAGTTGGTGGTGAAGGTGTGTGGCTGACTGGATGAGCAGGTGGAAGAAGAGGAGGAGGAAGCTGAGTATGAGGAGGAGGAGACAGGAGGCAAAGAATGTTGCCCTGCGATCCTTGGCGGCAGAAGGACATGCGCCAAACAGCTCTCCCCCTGGGGCCCAGCCGCCACTACATTTACCCAGTGTGCAGTTAGGGAGATATAGCGTCCCTGGCCGTGCTTACTGGTCCACGTATCTGTGGTTAGGTGGACCTTGCCACAGATGGCGTTGCGCAGTGCACACTTGATTTTATCGGATACTTGGTTGTGCAGGAAAGGCACGGCTCTCTTGGAGAAGTAGTGGCGGCTGGGAACAACATACTGTGGGACAGCAAGCGACATGAGCTGTCTGTGTCCACCAGCCTAAATGACAGCATTTCATAGGCCAGTAGTTTAGAAATGCTGGCATTCAGGGCCAGGGATCGAGGGTGGCTAGGTGGGAATTTACGCTTTCTCTCAAATGTTTGTGAGATGGAGAGCTGAACGCTGCCGTGTGACATGGTTGAGATGCTTGGTGACGCAGGTGGTGGTGTTGGTGGTACATCCCATGTTTTCTGGGCGGCAGGTGCCAACGTTCCTCCAGAGGCAGAGGAAGAGGCCGAGGCGGCGGCAGCAGCAGAAGAGGCCAAGGCGGCAGCAGCAGAAGAGGTAGCAGGGGGAGCCTGAGTGACTTCTTTGTTTTTAAGGTGTTTACTCCACTGCAGTTCATGCTTTGCATGCAGGTACCTGGTCATGCAGGTTGTGCTAAGGTTCAGAACGTTAATGCCTCGCTTCAGGCTCTGATGGCACAGCGTGTAAACCACTCGGGTCTTGTCGTCAGCACATTGTTTAAAGAAGTGCCATGCCAGGGAACTTCTTGAAGCTGCCTTTGGGGTGCTCGGTCCCAGATGGCGGCGGCCAGTAGCAGGCGGAGTCTCTTGGCGGCGGGTGTTCTGATTTTGCCCACTGCTCCCTCTTTGTCTTTTGCTACGCTGTTGGCTCGGTCTCACCACTGCCTCTTCCTCCGAACTGTGAAAGTCAGTGGCACGACCTTCATTCCATGTGGGGTCTAGGACCTCATCGTCCCCTGCATCGTCTTCCACCCAGTCTTGATCCCTGTCCTCCTGTTCAGTCTGCACACTGCAGAAAGACGCAGCAGTTGGCACCTGTGTTTCCTCATCATCAGAGACGTGCTGAGGTGGTATTCCCATGTCCTCATCATCAGGAAACATAAGTGGTTGCGCGTTAGTGCATTCTATCTCTTCCACCCCTGGGGAAGGGCTAGGTGGATGCCCTTGGGAAACCCTGGCAGCAGAGTCTTCAAACAGCATAAGAGACTGCTGCATAACTTGAGGCTCAGACAGTTTCCCTGATATGCATGGGGGTGATGTGACAGACTGATGGGCTTGGTTTTCATGCGCCATCTGTGCGCTTTCTGCAGAAGACTGAGTGGGAGATAATGTGAACGTGCTGGATGCACTGTCGGCCACCCAATTGACTAATGCCTGTACCTGCTCAGGCCTTACCATGCTTAGAACGGCATTGGGCCCCACCAAATATCGCTGTAAATTCTGCTGGCTACTGCGACCTGAGGTAGTTGGTTCACTAGGACTTGTGGCTGTGGCAGAACGGCCACGTCCTCTCCCAGCACCAGAGGGTCCACTAACACCACCACGATTATGTCCACGTCCGCATCCCTTATTAGATATTTTCCTCACTGTTTCCGTTCACCACAATTTTGAAAATGGCAAATTTGGGAATAGTTTTTCAACCCAGAACAAAAACTGTGCTTTTACGGTCACTACAAATAATTTGACCAGCTAAAACAGTACAGATTTGGTTGAATAGAAATGTGAGGCCTATTTTTTTTGCGCTGTGTGACAGATATACCTTTAATCACAGAATTTGACTTGTATCTGCACGGTAGCGTGTGTGTTAAGTTTTTCTGAATGACACTATCAGCACCTTTAATCTAAGATTTCCTTTTTGGGATAGATTTAAAGTAGGCCTGATATAGCAGAAACTACTTATTTTGAGAATGGCAAATTTGGGAATAGTTTTTCAACCCAGAACAAAAACTGTGCTTTTACGGTCACTACAAATAATTTGACCAGCTAAAACAGTACAGATTTGGTTGAATAGAAATGTGAGGCCTATTTTTTTTGCGCTGTGTGACAGATATACCTTTAATCACAGAATTTGACTTGTATCTGCACGGTAGCGTGTGTGTTAAGTTTTTCAGAATGACACTATCAGCACCTTGAATCTAAGATATCCTTTTTGGGATAGATTTAAAGTAGGCCTGATATAGCAGAAACTACTAATTTTGAGAATGGCAAATTTGGGAATAGTTTTTCAACCCAGAACAAAAACTGTGCTTTTACGGTCACTACAAATAACTTGACCAGCTAAAACAGTACTGATTTGGAGGAATATAAATGTCAGGTCTATTTTTTAGGCGCTGGGTGACAGGCTCAACTTTCCCCTGATGTAGTATATGGCCAAAAAATAACCACACTATTGATGGTTAAATGCACTTGGGTGACACAGGCTCAGCCTGCACCTGATGTAGTATATGGCCAAAAATTAACCACACTGTTGATGGTTAAATGCACTTGGGTGACACAGGCTCAGCTTGCACCTGATGTAGTATATGGCCAAAAAATAACCACACTGTTGATGGTTAAATGCATTTGGGTGACACAGGCTAAGCCTGCACCTGATGTAGTATATGGCCAAAAAATAACCACACTGTTGATGGTTAAATGCACTTCGGTGACACAGGCTCAGCCTGCAGCTGATGTAGGATATAGCAAAAAATAACCACACTATTGATGGTTAAAAGCACTTGGTGGTAGCTTGTGCTGGCGCACCACAAGCCACAAAATGGCCGCCGATCACCCCAGAAAAAAGTGATATAAAAACGCTCTGGGCAGCCTAAAAAAAGTGAGCAATTCGATATTAGCACTTCAATGATCCACAGCTGGAGATCGATCACTGAATTAAGTCTTTTGGAGGAGTTAATCTGCCTAATCTCGCCCTAACGTCGCAGCAGCAACCTCTCCCTATGCTTGAATCAGCAGAGTGACGTGCAGCGCTACGTGACCCAAGCTTATATAGAGGCTGGGTCACATGCTGCACTGGCCAATCACAGCCATGCCAATAGTAGGCAAGGCTGTGATGGCCTCTTGGGGCAAGTAGTATGACGCTTGTTGATTGGCTGCTTTGCAGCCTTTCAAAAAGCGCCAAGAAAGCGCCGAACACCGAACCCGAACCCGGGTTCGGGTCCGTGTCACGGACACCCCAAAATTCGGTACGAACCCGAACTATACAGTTCGGGTTCGCTCATCCCTAGTTGTAAGCCATTCAGTTTTCATAGTACATCGCCTGTATCATTTAAATAGAATGGAAGGCTATCAACTAGAGGTCGCAACGTGTGATCGATTAATCGACAAATAGACTCACACATATTGTTATTACCCGACACTCCATTGTCCACAGCCTACTTAATGCGAATTCCTTCCTCCTGAGGAACCCAATCAATGGCATTCCGACTGGTCAATTTCTACGCCTGAGAAGGATATGCTCCCGTGATGTTGAGTTCGAAAAAAAGAGCCCAAGAGTTATGTGGAAGGTTTAGAGAGCGGGGTTACAATGATTCCCCACTAAGAAGGGGATACATGCGAGCTAAGCAGTCCAAAAGGGATGCCTTACTACAAGTTCAACCCAAACGCAAGGAAACAAACGTGATATAGTACGGTTCATTACCACTTATAACTCGGGATATAACAACTTTCTTGGACAGACACTGGAACATTCTTCGCATTGACCATACTCTTTGCAAGTATCTACCAATTCACCCCTCAGTGACATACAGAAGGGAAAGTAACTTGAAGGATATGTTGGTGCACAGTCACCATCAAGGCAAGAATCCAACTAGACTATTTCACTTCTAAATGACCGAAATGGGGTTGCCGTCCATGTGGGAATTGTGTAGCCTGCCCAAATATTGAGCATACAACAACCTTTTCAGATGGTACTGGACAATAAATCTACAATATTACCCATACTATTTCATGTACCACGATGGGTGTTGTATATGTGGCAATGTGTAACCTTCTCTATGTAGGCATGACTTCAAGGGAGCTGAATAAACGTACCCGAGAACATGTCTTAGGGATCAATGCATCCAGAGATGAAGATGACCTATCGAACCTGAAGACTATTTCTCTACACTTTAAGATCCATCATGGCAGTGATGGAACTCTTTTGAAGGTTACAGGTATTGATAGGATTCTAATTGGAGTGAGGGGAGGGAATTGGAAGAGGTTGTTAGCTCAAAGGGAAGCCAAGTGGATTTATAGGCTAAATACAGTAACCCCACCTGGGCCTCAATGAGATTCTTAGCTTTGCCCCTTTTCTGAACACTTAAATACTTGCTTCTGTGTAATCTTCCCTAAATCTATATACTTCCGGGCGTTATTGTTCTATAGATATGTACATCTAATTTTGGGATGTGCTCTATTTTTAATCAATCTTTTTAACAGTTTTGATCTTTTTTTATTATGATGTAACAGTCATGTATCTTATTTTGTACAGTTGTTTTGTTAATAATGATCAATAGGGTTAAGCGAACCCGAACTGTAAAGTTCTGGTTCGTACCGAATTTTAGGATTTTTGGACCCCGAACCCGAACTTTTCAGAAAAAGTTCAGGTTCGGTGTTTGGCGATTTAATGGCGCTTTTTGAAAGGCTGCAGAGCAGCCAATCAACAAGCGTTTAACTTGTGTGCCCTTAGAAGCCATCACAGCCATGCCTACTAATGGTACGGCTGCGATTGTCCAGTGCAGCATGTGACTAGTGTTGATCACGAATATTCGAATTCTTGAATATAGGCATTTTGAGAATTTGCGAATATTTAGAATATTGTGATATGCATTTGTAATTTTGAATATTCAAGATTTTTTTAAAATCAGTACACATGATCACTCCCTGCTTCTAGCTTGTGGGCCAATGAGAAGGCTGCAATAGCTTTGACTTTAGGAGTAGTGTTGATTGCAAATTTTCGAAATACAAATATTCAGAATGAGAATTTTCGTAATGTGAATTTTCATAATGAGAATCAATGAGATTGTGAAAACTCAGATCCGATGGTATATTCTAACCCCCAGGAGTTCCCATGGTGACGGGGACTCTTGTCAGGGAGGAGTATGCCAAAATGGAACAACTGTACAGATATAAAAAAAAGATGAATATAAAAAAAAAACTAATATATTCGATATATTAGTTTTCCGAATATTCCTAATATTCTAAAATAATAATATATAGCAATATAGCGAATATTCGGAAAAAATTTAGCTAATATAGTGCTATAATCTTCTTTGTCTAATAGTTGTAATTTTTTTCTCATCTGAAGTTCAGATTGGAAAAAAAATTACAACTATTAAAAAAATAACATATTTGCTAAATTGTTCTACATTTGTTTTTTTTGCGAATATTCGCTATATTGCTATATATTCTTGTTTTAGAATATTACGAATATTCGAAAAACAAATGTATAGCACTATATCGAATATATTTGTTTTTTTGAATATTCGTCTTTTTTTCCATCTGAAGTCATGATTCCTCCCTGCTTAAGTAACTGCTTAAGTAACTTCCTGCATAAGTAACTTAAGCAGGGAGGAATCATGACTTCAGATGGAAAAAAAGAAGAATATTCTAAAAAACAAATATATTCGATAAAGTGCTATATATTTGTTTTTCGAATATTCGTAATATTCTAAAACAAGAATATATAGCAATATAGCGAAGAATATATAGCAAAATAGCGAATCTGGACTTCAGATGAGAAAAAAATTACAACTATTAGACAAAGAAGATTATAGCACTATATTAGCTAAATTGCTCTATATTTGTTTTTTTGAATAGTCACTAAATTACTATATATTCTTGTTTTTGAATATTACGAATATTCTAAAAAAACTAATATCTTAGTTTTCTAGAATAGTCGTCTTTTTTTTTTTAAATCTGTACAGTTTTTCCACTCTGGCATACTCCTCCCCGACAAGCTTCCCCGTCACCATGGGAACGCCTGGGGGTTAGAATATACTATCGGATCTGAGTTTTCACGATCTCATTGATTCTCATTATGAAAATTCGCATCACGAAAATTCTCATTATGAAAATTTGTATTACGAAAATTCGCAATCAACACTACTCCTAATTCGCAATCAACAATACCCCCTACTAATATTCGAATTTGCGAATATTCTAAAAAATATTTGCAAAATATTGCGAATTCGAATATGACACCTGCCGCTCATTACTACTCATGATGCTGCTGCTGCATCTGCCACCTGCAGACTGTCATTGAGACACTCGGTGGCCCTCTCCTGATGCTGATGCTCCATCCGTCACCTCCAGACTCTGTCATTGTGACACTCGGTGGCCTCCTCATACTGCCATCACTTCTAGACTCTGTCATTGTGCCACTTGGTAGCATTCTCATGATGCTGCTGCTGCATTCGTCACCTTCAGATGTAATTGTGCCACTCGGTGGCATCCTCATACTGCTGCCACCTCCAGACTGTCATTGTGCCACTCGGTGGCCTCCTAATACTGCTGCCATCTCCAGACTCTGGAGGTGGCAGATGCAGCAGCAGCAGTATCATAAGAAGGCCACGAGTTGCACAGTGACAGAGTCTGGAGATGGCAGCAGTATTAGGAGGCCACCGAGTGGCACAATGACAGTCTGGAGGTGGCAGCAGTATGAGGATGCCACCGAGTGGCACAATTACATCTGAAGGTGACGAATGCAGCAGCAGCATCATGAGAATGCTACCAAGTGGCACAATGACAGAGTCTAGAAGTGATGGCAGTATGAGGAGGCCACCGAGTGTCACAATGACAGACTCTGGAGGTGGCAGATGCAGCAGCAGCAGTATCATAAGAAGGCCACGAGTTGCACAGTGACAGAGTCTGTCATTGTGCCACTCAGTGGCCTCCCCATACTGCTGCCATCTCCAGACTCTGTCATTGTGCCACTCTGTGTCCTTCTCATGATGCTGCTGCTGCATACGTCACCTCCAAATTATGTCTTGTGCCACTAGGTGGCCTTCTCCCGATACTGCTGCTGCACCCGCCACCTCCAAACTCTGTCATTGTGCCACTCGGTGGCCCCATCATACTGCTGCCATCTCCAGACTCTGTCATTGTGCCACTCTGTGTCCTTCTCATGATGCTGCTGCTGCATCTGCCACCTCAAAACTCTGTAAACGTGACACTTGGTAGCCTCCTTATACTGCCGCCACCTCCAGACTCTGTAATTTGTCCACTCGGTGGCCTCCTTATACTGCAGCCATCTCCAGACTCTGTCATTGTGCCACTCGGTGGCCTACTCATGATGCTGCTGCTACTGCATCCGCCACCTCCAGACTCTGTCATTGTGCCACTTGGTGGCCCTCTCCAAATGCTGATGCTGTATCCGTCACCAACAGACTCTGTCATTGTGCCACTCTGTGGCCTCCTCCTTATGCCTCCACCTCCAGACTGTTATTTTGCCACTTGGTGGCATTCTCATGATTTTGTTTCTGCATTCACCACCTCCAGACTCTGTTATTGTGCCACTCGTTGGCTTTCTCATGATGCTCCTGCTGCATCTGTCACCTCTAGACTGTCATTGTGGCCTCCTCATTCTGCTGCCATCTCCAGACTCGGTTATTTTGCCACTCAGTGGCCTCCTCATACTGCCTCCCCCTCCAGACTGTCATTGTACCACTCGGTGGACTTGTCATGATGCTGCTGCTGCATCTGCCACATCCAGACTCTGTCATTGTGCCACTCGTTGACCTCCTCATACTACCGCCACCTCCAGACTCTGTCATTGTGCCACTCAGTGGCCTTCTCTTAATACTGCTGCTGCATCCGCCACCTCGAGACTCTGTCATTGTGCCACTCGTTGACCTCCTCATACTACCGCCACCTCCAGACTCTGTAATTGTGCCACTCAGTGGCCTTCTCTTAATACTGCTGCTGCATCCGCCACCTCGAGACTCTGTCATTGTGCCACTCGGTGGCTTTCTCATGATGCTGCTGCTGCATCTGTCACCTCCAGACTGTCATTGTGCCACTCGGTGGCCTTCTCATGATACTGCTGCTACATCTGCCACCTGCAGACTGTCATTGTGCCACTCGGTGGCCTCATCATACTGCTGCCATCTCCAGACTTTGTCATTGTGCCACTCAGTGTCCTTCTTATGATGCTGCTGCTGCATCCGTCACCTCCAGACTATCATTGTGCCACTCGGTGGCCTCTTCATACTACCACAACTTCGACATTGTGCCTCCCGGTGGCTTCATCATACTGCTGCCATCTCCAGACTCTGTTATTATGCACTCGGTGGCCTTCTCATGATGCTGCTGCTTCATCTGCCACATCCAGACTCTGTCATTATGCCACACGGTGTCTTTCTTATCATGCTGTTTCTGCATCCGCCATCTCCAGACTCTGTCATTGTGCCACTCGGTGGCCTCCTCATTCTGCTGCCATCTCCAGACTCAGTCATTTTGCCACTCGGTGGCCTTTTCATGATGCTGCTGCTGCTGCATCTGTCACCTCCAGACTGTCATTGTGCCACTCAGTGGCCCCATAATACTGCTGCCATCTCCAGACTTTGTCATTGTGCCACTCAGTGGCCTTCTCATGATGCTGCTGCTGAATCTGCCACATCCAGACTGTCAATGTGACACTCATTGATCTCCTCATACTACCAGCACCTCCTGACTCTGTCATTGTGCCACTCAGTAACCTTCTCTTGATACTGCTGCTGCATCTGCCACCTCGAGACTCTGTCATTGTGCCACTCAGTGGCCTTCTCATGATACTGCTGCTACATCTGCCACCTGCAGACTGTCATTGTGCCACTCAGTGGCCTCTTCATACTACCACAACCTCTAGACTCTGTCATTGTGCCTCCCGGTGGCTTCATCATATTGCTGCCATCTCCAGACTCTGTTATTGTGCACTCGGTGGCCTTCTCATGATGCTGCTGCTTCATCTGCCACATCCAGACTCTGTCATTATGCCACACGGTGTCTTTCTTATCATGCTGTTTCTGCATCCGCCACCTGCAGACTGTCATTGTGCCACTCAGAGGCCTCCTCATACTACCACAACCTCCAGACTCTGTCATTGTGCCACGTGGTGGCCTTCTCATGATGCTTCTGCTGCAATCGCCAAGTACAGACTATGACATTGTGCCACTCGGTGGCATCCTCACAGACTCTATTATTGTGCCACTTGGTGGCCTCATGATACTGCTGCCATCTCCTGACTTTGTCATTGTGCCACTCGGTGTCCTTCTTATGATGCTGCTGCTGCATCCGTCACCTCCAGACTGTCATTGTGCCACTCGGTGTCCTTCTTATGATGCTGCTGCTGCATCCGTCACCTCCAGACTGTCATTGTGCCACTCGGTGGCCTTCTCATGATACTTCTGCTACATCTGCCACCTGCAGACTGTCATTGTGCCACTCAGTGGCCTCCTCATACTACCACAACCTCCAGACTCTGACATTGTGCCACTTGGTGGCCTTCTCATGATGGTTCTGCTGCATCCGCAACCTCTAGACTCTGTCATTGTGCCACTCGGTGGCCTACTCATAATGGCTCCACCTCCAGACTCGGTCAAAGTGCCAATTGGTGGCCTTCTCATGATGCTGTTGCTGCATCCGCCACCTCCAGATTCTGTGATTGTACCACTCGGTGGCATTCTCATGATGCTGCTGCTTCAACTGCCACCTTCAGACTGTCATTGTGCCACTCGGTGTCCTTCTCATGATGCTGCTGCTGCATCCGCCACATCCAGACTTTGTCATTGTGCCACTCGGTGGCCTCCTCATTCTGTTGCCATCAACAGACTCTGTCATTGTGCCACTCGGTGGCTTTCTCATGATTCTGCTGCTGCATCTGCCACCTTCAGACTCTGTCAATGTGATACTTGGTGGCCTCCTCATTCTGTCGCCACCTCCAGACTCTGTAATTGTGCCACTCGGTGAGCTCCTCATACTGCTGCCATCTCCAGACTCGGTCATTTTGCCACTCGGTGGCCTTCTCATCATGCTGTTGCTACATCAGCCTCCTCCAGACTCTGTCATTGTGCCACTCGGTGGCTTTCTCATGATTCTGCTGCTGCATCTGTCACCTCCAGACGCTGTCATTGTGCCACTCGGTGGCATCTTCATACTGCCTCCACCTTCAGACTCGGTCATTTTGCCACTCGGTGGCCTTCTCATGATGTGGTTGCTGCATCCGCCACCTCCAGACTCTGTCATTGTGCCACTCGGTGGCTTTCTCATGATGCTGCTGCTGCATCTGTCACCTCCAGACTGTCATTGTGACACTAAGTGACCTCCTCATTCTGCTTCCATCTCCAGACTCGGTCATTGTGCCACTCGGTGGCTTTATCATGATTCTGCTGCTGCATCTGACACCTCCAGAAGCTGTCATTGTGCCACTCGGTGGCCTACTCATAATGGCTCCACCTCCAGACTCGGTCAAAGTGCCAATTGGTGGCCTTCTCACAGGGGCGTAGCTAGAAATGTATGGGCCCCATAGCAAAAAAAATTTATGGGTCCCCCCCCCCGTGCCATCCACAGATCCCCCTCCCCTAAAAAGTGCCAACCACAGATCCCCCTCCCCTAAATAGTGCCATCAACAGATCCCCCTCCCCTAAATAGTGCCATCCACAGATCCCCCTCCCCTAAATAGTGCCATCAACAGATCCCCCTCCCCTAAATAGTGCCATCAACAGATCCCCCTCCCCTAAATAGTGCCATCCACAGATCCCCTTCCCCTAAATAGTGCCATCCACAGATCCCTCTCCCCTAAATATTGCCATCCACAGAACCCTCTCCCCTAAATAATGCCATCCACAGATCCCCCTCCCCTAAATAGTGCCATCCACAGATCCCCCTCCCCTAAATAGTGCCATCCACAGATCCCCCTCCCCTAAATAGTGCCATCCACAGATCCCCCTCCCCTAAATAGTGCCATCAACAGATCCCCCTCCCCTAAATAGTGCCATCCACAGATCCCCCTCCCCTAAATAGTGCCATCCACAGATCCCCCTCCCCTAAATAGTGCCATCCACAGATCCCCCTCCCCTAAATAGTGCCATCCACAGATCCCCCTCCCTAAACAGTGCCATCCACAGATCCCTCTCCCCTAAATAATGCCATCCACAGATCCCCCTCCCCTAAATAGTGCCATCCACAGATCCCCCTCCCCTAAATAGTGCCATCCACAGATCCCCCTCCCCTAAATAGTGCCATCCACAGATCCCCCTCCCCTAAATAGTGCCATCAACAGATCCCCCTCCCCTAAATAGTGCCATCCACAGATCCCCCTCCCCTAAATAGTGCCATCCACAGATCCCCCTCCCCTAAATAGTGCCATCCACAGATCCCTCTCCCCTAAATAGTGCCATCCACAGATCCCCCTCCCCTAAATAGTGCCATCCACAGATTCCCCTCCCCTAAATAGTGCCATCAACAGATCCCCCCTCCCCTAAATAGTGCCATCCACAGATCCCCCCTCCCCTAAACAGTGCCATCCACAGATCCCCCTCCCCTAAATAGTGCCATCAACAGATCCCCCCTCCCCTAAATAGTGCCATATACCGATCCCCCTCCCCTAAATAGTGCCATCCACAGATCCCCCTCCCCTAAAAAGTGCCATCCACAGATCCCTCTCCCCTAAACAGTGCCATCCACAGATCCCCCTCCCCTAAATAGTGCCATCAACAGATCCCCCCTCCCCTAAATAGTGCCATCCACAGATCCCCCTCCCCTAAATAGTGCCATCAACAGATCCCCCTCCCCTAAATAGTGCCATCAACAGATCCCCCTCCCCTAAATAGTGCCATCCACAGATCCCCCTCCCCTAAATAGTGCCATCAACAGATCCCCCTCCTCTAAATAGTGCCATCAACAGATCCCCTCCCCTAAATAGTGCCATACACAGATCCCCCTCCCCTAAATAGTGCCATACACAGATCCCTCTCCCCTAAATAGTGCCATCCACAGATCCCCCTCCCCTAAATAGTGCCATCAACAGATCCCCCCTCCCCTAAATAGTGCCATACACAGATCCCCCTCCCCTAAACAGTGCCATCCACAGTATCAGGTGCCTCCCCCCCCCCCATGTGCCAGTCAGTATCAGGTGCCAACCCCCCCCCCAGGTGCCAGTATCAGGTCAGGTACCAACCCCCCACCCCCCATGTGCCAGTATCAAGTGCCCCCCGCTCCCCCCATGGCAGTAACAGTCGTGTATTAAAAAATAAAAAATGAACACTTCTACTTACCTCCATGTCAGCGATGCGATGCAGCCTCTTCCTGTGTCCCTCCCTGTATTGTGTCCCGCCCTGTATATCCATATATGGAGTCACTGCTTGTATTTCAGAAAAGGTTTCTGCTGGGATTCGAACCCACGACCTTCTGTATCAGAGGCAGAGCACCTAACCACAAGACCAAAAGAGCTGCCTTTCTGCTGACTGAAAAATTATGAGACTTCTACTGTCATAGCTGGCTAAGTGTACATCTATACACATGAGAGCTGCTCATATATAGAGATATAGCAGAGCTGAGTGTGCTGGGATAGCTGTCACATAGAGATATAGCAGTGCTGGGTGTGTTGGGGCAGTAGTCATGTGTATAGATGTACACTTAGCCAGCTATAACAGTAGAAGTGTCAAATTTTTTCAATCAGTTGCAATGCCTCCTTTCTGGTTGTGAGGGTAAATGCTTTGCCTCTGATACACTGATACATTGGAGGTTGTGGGTTCGAATCCCAGACACATCAGGAGACTTTAGAATACAATAAGATTAGATCACATTAGCGAGGGGGCCTGAACATTAAGACTGCTGCTGTGAAGGGGCCCTGAACAGTAAGACATCGATATTTAACTAACTTGAAAATAAACTGTCGGGCCCCGAAGCAGCTGCTTCCCCGGTAGTTACGCCACCTCCTGGCTGCCTGTGTGTAGTGTCTGTGTGTGTTAACAAAAAAAAAAAAACTGAATGCGGTCGAACGGGCCCCCCAGTGGCGTAGGGCCCCATAGCCACTGCTATGGTTGCTATGGTGATCCCTACGCCACTGCCTTCTCATGATGCTGTTGCTGCATCTGCCACCTCCAGACTCTGTCAATGTGATACTTGGTGGCCTCCTCATACTACCCTCACCTCCATACTCTGTCATTGTGCCAATGAGTATAGGCGTGCTCAAACCCTGTCACACCAAGCACGCTAAGAACCACAGCTCGGTTAAAATGTTACCTTTATTTTTCAGTGCAGATAAAAGCCAATTACAGTCCAGTCTACATGTTTTGGATCAGAGACAATAGTGATCCTTACTCATGACATACACATATTGAGGAGGGGGTTAGATATATAGCGCCTCCACTTGAAAGCAGGTGGACACACTAACTGCAAGCTCCTCCTTCAAATGAAATTGACAATATGTGCTAAAAAGCATAGTTAATTAAAACAAGAGAACACACACAAGTCATGGATCAAAAATTCAATAGTGTAATATCAGGTCATGTTTCCGATTGAGTCCACTTGGTTTAGTGGACCCCATTTTAAAAATCCAAAAGGACTAACGATTCAAAAGCTTCTTCTTGTAATTACCACCCCTAGGTGGTGGAGTAACCCTTTCCAGGCCTTGCACTGTATTGCCACCATGCACCACTGAAAAATGCAGGCTAACTGCAGACACATTCCTGGCATGTGAATGAGGAATGTCAGAGATGTGCCTGCACAGTCTAACCTTAAGGCCATTGGTGGTGCAACCAATATACTGGAGGGAACAGAGAGTAAATGAAATACAATACACCACGTGAGTGGTGTTACAGTTGATTTATTGTTTGATAGAAAAACTTTGATTCATGGCATAGGAAAAAACTTCCTTCGCATATAAGAGCAACACGTGCAAATTTTATGCCCACATTTGTAGCTTCCGAGAAACCGCAACCACACTGGAGAAGCTCGTGTCCCCTCAGAATACAAAGAGAGGCAGAGTCTATTGCCCAGTGTGGGCGCTCTACAGGAAGGGGTAATTCGATACCCCGAAACGCGTCTAGCTTAGACAGGACCCCAAACTCTGGGACCACTTGGGAAGCTGGAGGATTGTACCGGATTTTCGCAAAGAGAAATCGTCCTCCACACGAATGGTATATTTGACAAGCAACCTGTAAGACCTGATTCCATGGTGAAGGTCTGACTACACGTGCCAAACAACTGCCAGTGTGCGAATTTAGGACGAATATTGCTCGTATACTACTGGTTTACATACTCATAGGACCATTGTACAAAGCAACTTTGTCGACTCAGCAAGTGAGACGGTCAGACCGTTCGATTTTAATCTGGCTTTATTCAAACTTTTGTTGCTAACATCCCAGTGGGACGCCGCTGGTTAACGCAATTAGCGGGACGCCGCTTCGCTCTGTTTGCTTATTGCTTATTGGGACATTAGAACTTTCGGATACCACTGACAATTTATCGAATTAGGCGTATTTTTAGGACATTGCTTTATCGTCACCAATAGATTCGAGACTTTTCCCATACGAATAGTTATACAAAATATTTATACGATTTGCAACCATTGACGTTTATAAGTGTGAATCGAATATTCCATTCTTTTTATTCCTCAAATTATTTTTATTCCTCGAATTTTAAGATTATTGTATCCCATCTATTTTATGATATTTTTAGGGATTACTGCATGTTGTGGATTTTGGGTATGTTTTTTTAGCTATTTGTGATATTATTTAAATTACCGCCGTTGTGTATATTGCCACCTATTGAACTATATCTATTGATTTTATATGCAAATAAACTTCATATGGTCCAGAGATCCTGAGAGTGCCCAGTTATCATTGTTTACTCAGTTTCATGAAATACCATACACTATGTGAGTGGTGTTACAGTTGATGTATTGTTTGATAGAAAAACTTTGATTCATGGCATAGGAAAAAACTTCCTTGCCAGGTCGCATATAAGAACAACACGTGCAAATTTTATGCCCACATTTGTAGCTTCCGAGAAACCGCAACCACACTGGAGAAGCTCGTGTCCCCTCAGAATACAAAGAGGGGCAGAGTCTATTGCCCAGTGTGGGCGCTCTACGGGCTGAGCACAAGATGCCACCCTTCAAGACACTACGCCACTGGTCATCTGTTGAAAGTACAGGTAAGTGTTTTCTTACTATATCACAGATCTGCGAGTATTGTACACTATATGTAGTGACAAAAACAGGCAGGCGGGAATGCCGTGACTGATCTGAATTCACAGAGCAACGTGTGCGATTATGGTGGGTAAATAATAATGATTGTCTGGGTCTAGACAGGGCCTCCTTCTGGGCACATGATAAACTGTGTTGGGAATATTGTCTCATGGAGAGGCGGAAGGCAGCAGTTCGCATCTCCATGCGGCATGTTGCATCCTGAGTGCAGTTTCGTCTGATGCGAATAAACTCACCCTTAGGGATATTTTTAGCAACATGGGGGGGGATGACAAGATGCCGCATGGAGAGTTGTATTACCCGAGATTTCTTTGCAAAAAGTGCGGGTGTTAATTGAACCAGTACACTCGTCGCCCTCCAGAGACAAGTCCAAAAAGGAAATATTAGTAGCATGAGAATGCACAGTAAATTTCAAATTGCACAACTTGCAATTCAAAAACTCCTCAAAGAGTGGTATGGTCGCCACATCGCCCGACCATATGAACAGCAGGTCGTCGATGTAACGACCATACCACTCCAGCGAGGATGTCCAGGGATTGGATGGGGAGAATAGAAATGCATGTCATTGTGCCAGTCGGTGGCCTCTTCATACTACCCCCACCTCCAGAATCTGTCATTTTGCCACTTGGTGGCCTCATCATACTGCTGCCATCTCCAGACTCTGTCATTGTGCCAGTCTGTGTCCTTCTCATGATGCTGCAGCTGCATCCGCCACCTCCAGACTCTGTCATTGTGGGTATCGGTGGCCTCATCATACTGCTGCCATCTCCAGACTCTTTTATTTTGCCACTTGGTGGCCTTCTCATGATGCTGCTGCTGCATCCGCCACCTCCAGACTCTGTCATTGTACCACTCGCTGGCCTCCTCATACTGCCGCCACCTCTAGACTCGATGGTCTCCTAATACTGCTGCAATCTCCAGATTCTGTCATTGTGCAACTCGGTGGCCTTCTTATAGTGCTGCTGCTGCATCTGCCACCTACAGACTCTCATTGTGCCACTCGGTGGCCTCCTCATACTGCTGCCATCTCCATACTCTATCATTGTGCCACTCTGTGACCCTCTCATGATGCTGCTGCTGCATCCATAACCTCCAGTTTCTGTCATTGTGCCACTTGGTGGCCTCATCATACTGCTGCCATCTCCAGACTCTGTCATTGGGCCACTCGGTATCCTTTTCATGATGCTGATGCTGCATCCGTCACCTCCAGACTCTGCAATTGTTACACTCGGTGGCCTCCTCAAACTGTCGCCACTTTCAGACTCTGTCATTGGGCTACTCGGTAGCATTCTCATGATACTGCTGCTGCATCCGTCACCTCCAGATGTAATTGTGCCACTCGGTGGCATCCTCATACTGCTGCCACCTCCAGACTCTGTCATTGTGCCACTCGATGGCCCATCATACTTCTGCCATCTCCAGACTCTGTCATTGTGCCACTCGGTGGCTTTTCCATTATGCTGCTGCTGAATCCATCACCTCCAGACTCTGTTAATGTGACACTTGGTGGCCTCCTTATACTGCCGGAAAAAAAGAGACAATGCAGCAGCACTCTGCAAATCAGATAAAGTACAACAATGCTTACAAACATTATGGTGCTAATACTACGCTTATTTATAAAAGCGAGATGCTTGGACAATGCATTTTGTACAAAACCATCTAAGCCCTGGAGATGTGGCACTCCAGCGAGTCGTGCACTCCTGATTAGCCTGTCTGCCCCATAGGCTGATTTTAATTATTTTCAGTATAAAGCTGTAGCCTGCTCTCACTACATTCATTGGAAGCTGTCTAGCACCAGGAAGGATATAGAGTGTGCTCAGCATGCATGTTGGTACCTGCATCCCTTGTAATGGAGGCCATTTCGGCACAAAAAATGGAAAAAGGCAGAGTGGATCCAACATGCATGTGGGTCCAACACTCCCTGAATTTTATGGCGGTCATTATGGCGCATAACAGGTAGTATTTAGTGTTAGGACCCGTCTAACAGAGATCGCCTTGACGTTCAGCAGACGGGCTTAGATGGTTTTGTGCAAAATGCATTGTCCAAGCGTCTCGCTATTATAAATAAGCGTAGTATTAGCACCATAATTTGTAAGCATTGTTGTACTTTATCTGATTTGCAGAGTGCTGCTGCATTGTCTCTTTTTTTCCTCTAGGTCTTTGCCATGGTGGCGTGCACCTGCGCACTGGGAGGTGCTGACTAACCCCCTTTTTTTTTGCTCCTTATACTGCCGTCACCTCCAGACTCTGCAATTGTGCAATTCTGTGGCCTCCTCCTACTGCCTCCACCTCCAAACTCAGTTATTTTGCCACTCGTTGGCTTTCTCATGATGCTCCTGTGGCATCTGTCACCTCCAGACTGTCATTGTGGCCTCCTCATTCTGCTGCCATCTCCAGACTCGGTTATTTTGCCACTCGGTGGCCTCCTCATACTGCCTCCACCTCCAGACTGTCATTGTGCCACTCGGTGGCCTCCTACTACTGCTGCCATCTCCAGACTTTGTCATTGTGCTACTTAGTGGACTACTCATGATGCTGCTGCTGCCACATCCAGACTTTCATTGTGCCACTCGTTCACCTCATCATACTACTGCCACCTCCAGACTCTGTCATTGTGCCACTCGGTGGCCTCATCATACTGCTGTCATCTACAGATTCTGTCTTTGTACCACTCGGTGGCCTACTCATGATGCTGCTGCAGCATCCGCCACGTCCAGACTCTGTCATTGTGCCTCTCAGTGGCCTCATCATACTGCTGCCATCTCCAGACTCTGTCATTGTGCACTCGGTGGCCTTCTCATGATTCTGCTGCTTCATCCGCCACATCCGGACTCTGTCATTATGCCACACGGTGTCCTTCTCATGATGCTGTTTCTGCATCCGCCACCTCCAGACTGTCATTGTGCAACTCGTTAACCTCCTCATACTACCGCCACCTCCTGACTATGTAATTGTGCCACTCAGTAACCTTCTTTTGATACTGCTGCTGCATCTGCCACCTCCAGACTCTGTCATTGTGCCACTCGGTGGCCTCATCATACTGCTGCCATCTCCAGACTCTGAAATTGTGCCACTCGGTACCCTACTAATACTACCCTCAACTCCAGACTGTTATTGTATCACTTGGTGGCCTTCTCCTTATGCTGCAGATGCATTAGCCACCTCCAGACTCTTTCATTGTGCAACTCGGTGGCTTTATCATAAGTCTGCTGCTGCATCCGTCACCTCCAGACTTTGTCATTGTGCCACTCGGTGTCCTTCTCATGATGCTGCTGCTGCATTCGACACCTCCAGACTCTGTCATTGTGCCACTCGGTGGCTTTCTCATGATTCTGCTGCTGCATCTGTCATCTCCACATGCTGTAATTGTGCCAGTTGGTGGCCTCCTCATACTGCCTCTACCACCAGACTACTTAGTGGCCTCCTCATTCTGCTGCCATCAACAGACTCTGTCATTGTGCCACTCGGTGGCTTTCTCATGATTCTGCTGCTGCATCCGCCACCTCCAGATTGTCATTGTGCCACTTGGTGGCCTCCTCATTCTGCCGCCACCTCCAGACTCTTTAATTGTGCCACTCGGTGAGCTCCTCATACTGCTGCCATCTCCAGACTCTGTCATTGTGCCACTCGGTGGCCTTCTCAAGATGCTGTTGCTGCATCCGCCACCTCCAGACTGTCATTGTGCCACTTGGTGGCCTCCTCCAGACTCTATCATTGTGCTACTCGGTGGCCTCATCATATTGCTGCCGTCTCCAGACTCTGTCATTGTGCCACTCGGTGTCTGTCACGGGGTAGAGACGCGGGTATAAAGAAAGAGCGGAGGTGCACCCCCTGAGCTGCCACCCGGTCTCCTGTCCCTGCCTACTTGCACCACCCACCCTAGGTGACGGGGCGCAACTGAGCGACAGTCCCTGACCTGAGTAAGTGCAAGCAGAGAGATAGAGACAGCAGGGAAGCAGACAGCTAATGAGAGGTAGCACTAGAGCGGACAGAGAGGTGGAACAAGCAAGGTACCACCAAAAACGGAAGGGTGAGCCAGGTCAACTAGCCGGGGTCAGTCCAGGAGGTCACGTCCGTACAAGAGAAGAGGCAAAGACAAAATCCGAGAGGTAGCGTCAAGTTTCAGGGAGCAGGCAGAAGAGGTGTCAGGAAGCAGATCAAGGGTCAAATCCAAAGGTAAGCTAAATAACAATAATAATACACAGCCTAAGGGACCAAAATCACAGACAACCTGTAGCCAGCAGGTTGCCTGTATTTATAGTGGGGAGTGAGGGTCATGTGACGTGGCCAGCATCACATGACCGACAGACAAACAAGTTGATCACCGAGGAGCAGGGAGCCTCCCAGCTAGCAAAAGCCACCCTGGGAACGAGGCTGAACACTGATCCTCGCTCCCGAAGCTAAGCAGAAGGTCTGCGGCTGATGGGAGACCGAGTGCGCCTTCAGCGCCCCGTTACAGTACCCCCCTTTTACGAGGGGCCACCGGACCCAAGCCCTTGGGTACAAATCTCCCAGGATGCTCATCATGAAACTTCTTGATGAGCCTCGGGGCGTGGATCTTAGTATCTGGGACCAAAGACCTCTCCTCGGGTCCATAGCCTTTCCAGTGGACCAGGTATTGAAAGGAGTTCCTAACCTTTCAAACATCAATAATTCTAGAGATGATGAATTCCTCTTGACCTTCAACCTCCACAGGTGGAGGAGGATTTTTAACCGGAACCACTGGTGACACATATCTCTTAAGCAACGACTAATGAAACACATCATGAATACGAAAGGAGTCGGGTAACTTAAAGGGAACCTGTCACCAAAAAATCGCTTATTAAGCTGTTCAGAGTACCTTATAGTGCTACATAGTTGTGTCCTATTGCACTTTTTCTTCGTTTTCCAGCATTTAGCCTCATTGAGAAATCGATGTTTTATTCAGCTGCTGCCCCGTGCTTCAAGTCAGGCTTGAAGTCAAGGGGGCAGCGGCCTAGTCGTCTCAATCCTTCTCTCCCCGCCTCCCACCGCCTTGATTGACACGCCGCATCTCAGTGCCGGGACCGCGCTCTCAGCCCGCATGCGCAGTAAAGGGCTGCTATAGCGCGATCCCGGCTCCGGCTCGTACACTTAGCCGGCTTCAGTCTCGCTACAGTGCATGCACCCACTCTGTATGCGCAGGTAGAGAAGATGCCTGGCACGGGCGCGAGTATGTAAGGCTGGCGGGCGCATGCGCTGTAGCGAGACTGAAGACGGCTGAGTGTACGAGCCGGAGCCGGGATCGCGCTACGGCAGCCCTTTACTGCGCATGCGGGCTGAGAGCGCGGTCCCGGCACTGAGATGCGGCGTGTCAATCAAGGCGGTGTGAGGCGGGGAGAGCAGGATTGGAGACGACTAGGCCGCTGCCCCCTTGACTTCAAGCCTGACTTAAAGCACAGGGCAGCAGCTGAATAAAACATCGATTTCTCAATGAGGCTAAATGCTGGAAAACGAAGAAAAAGTGCAATAGGACACAACTATGTAGCACTATAAGGTACTCTGAACAGCTTAACCACCTCCAGACCGCCGAACGCAGCGACGCGTCCTGGAGGTGGTTGATTGATTCCGCCTGGATGCGCCGGCGCGTCCTCTCGCGAGACGCGAGATTTCCTGTGAACGCGCGCACACAGGCGCGCGCGCTCACAGGAACGGAAGGTAAGAGAGTGGATCTCCAGCCTGCCAGCGGCGATCGTTCGCTGGCAGGCTGGAGATGTGATTTTTTTAACCCCTAACAGGTATATTAGACGCTGTTTTGATAACAGCGTCTAATATACCTGTTACCTGGTCCTCTGGTGGTCCCTTTTGTTTGGATCGACCACCAGAGGACACAGATAGCTCATCAATATGTAGCACCAAGCACCACACTACACTACACCCCCCCTGTCACTTATTAACCCCTTATTAGCCCCTGATCACCCCTGATCACCCCATATAGACTCCCTGATCACCCCCCTGTCATTGATTAATCCCCCTGTCATTGATCACCCCCCTGTAAAGCTCCATTCAGACGTCCGCATGATTTTTACGGATCCACTGATAGATCGATCGGATCCGCAAAACGCATACGGACGTCTGAATGGAGCCTTACAGGGGCGTGATCAATGACGGTGGTGATCACCCCATATAGACTCCCTGATCACCCCCTGTCATTGATTACCCCCCTGTCATTGATCACCCCCCTGTAAAGCTCCATTCAGACGTCCGCATGATTTTTACGGATCCACTGATAGATGGATCGGATCCGCAAAACGCATACGGACGTCTGAATGGAGCCTTACAGGGGCGTGATCAATGACTGTGGTGATCACCCCATATAGACTCCCTGATCACCCCCCTGTCATTGATTACCCCCCTGTCATTGATCGCACCCCTGTAAAGCTCCATTCAGACGTCCGCATGATTTTTACGGATCCACTGATAGATGGATCGGATCCGCAAAACGCATACGGACGTCTGAATGGAGCCTTACAGGGGCGTGATCAATGACTGTGGTGATCACCCCATATAGACTCCCTGATCACCCCCCTGTCATTGATCACACCCCTGTAAAGCTCCATTCAGACGTCCGCATGATTTTTACGGATCCACTGATAGATGGATCGGATCCGCAAAACGCATACGGACGTCTGAATGGAGCCTTACAGGGGCGTGATCAATGACTGTGGTGATCACCCCATATAGACTCCCTGATCACCCCCCTGTCATTGATCACACCCCTGTAAAGCTCCATTCAGACGTCCGCATGATTTTTACGGATCCACTGATAGATGGATCGGATCCGCAAAACGCATACGGACGTCTGAATGGAGCCTTACAGGGGCGTGATCAATGACTGTGGTGATCACCCCATATAGACTCCCTGATCACCCCCCTGTCATTGATTACCCCCCTGTCATTGATCACACCCCTGTAAAGCTCCATTCAGACATCCGCATGATTTTTACGGATCCACTGATAGATGGATCGGATCCGCAAAACGCATACGGACGTCTGAATGGAGCCTTACAAGGGCGTGATCAATGACTGTGGTGATCACCCCATATAGACTCCCTGATCACCCCCCTGTCATTAATTACCCCCCTGTCATTGATCACACCCCTTGTAAAGCTTCATTCAGACGTCCGCATGATTTTTACGGATCCACTGATAGATGGATCGGATCCGCAAAACGCATACGGACGTCTGAATGGAGCCTTACAGGGGCGTGATCAATGACTGTGGTGATCACCCCATATAGACTCTCTGATCACCCCCCTGTCATTGATTACCCCCCTGTCATTGATCACACCCCTGTAAAGCTCCATTCAGACGTCCACATGATTTTTACGGATCCACTGTGTCATGGTCTTACCTTCTTGCTGTTCTCCTTCGTTTGACATGTGCTGGCGGCCATCTTGGTTTCTGGGTTTCTTGTAGCCTTCCACCCTGCGGCTCCTCCTTCCCACTGGGAGGAGCTGGATGCCTAGCTCATATATATAGGAGGTCTGTGGCTTCAGTTCCTTGCTTGGTCCTCCTGTGTTCACATGCTTCTAAGACTGCTGCTGCTTCTGGTTCCTGATCCTGGCTTCGTCTGACTACCCTGCTGGTTCCTGACCCTGGCTTCGTCTGACTACCCTGCTGGTTCCTGATCCTGGCTTCGTCTGACTACCCTTCTGGTTCCTGATCTCTGGCCTCCCAAAGACTCTGCTTCGGTTTCACCATTCGTTTGGACTTTTGCTTTACAGCTTTATTTTCAATAAAGCCTTCTTATTTTCACTTATCTCTTGTTGTACGTTTGGTTCATGGTTCCGTGACATTAGGACCAAGCCATGAGTTCTGACGGTACAGGGCCATCCTCGCTACCCATGCTGGTTGCCAGACTTGATCAGCAGGATCACCTGTTGGGTCGGTTCGCTGTGGCGTTGCAAACCCTGCTTGAACGCACGGCTCATTTCGCTCCCGTTGCCGATGGGTCGGTTGTCGCTCCTACTGCCGCTCCGGTTGTTGCGCCAGAGTCTACCCCGACACCTGTTGTTGCGCCTGCGGTGTTTCGGGGTATGACCGGTTCTGCCCCTCTTCCACAGCGCTTTGGGGGAGAGCCAACTCAGTGCCGAGGTTTCCTTAACCAGGTGGGCATTTATTTCGAGTTGCTGCCACATGCCTTTCCTACTGAGAGATCAAAGGTGGGCTTCTTGATCTCGCTGCTCTCGGACAAGGCCTTGGCCTGGGCCAGCCCTTTATGGGAGAACAACAATCCGGTGGTTGCCGAGTTTTCCGGTTTTGTTGCTTCTCTTCGGAAGGTATTCGATGTGCCGGCTCGTGCTGCCTCTGCCGCGAAGCTCCTTATGTCCATCAGACAGGGTTCACGATCCGTAGCTGAATACGCCATTGAGTTTCGTACCCTGGCAGCAGAGGTGGGCTGGAATAGTGAGGCTCTGGTCGCTGCTTTCTCTCATGGTCTCTCGGATGCCTTGAAGGATGAGGTTGCAGCTAAGGACCTACCAGTTGAGCTCGAGTCTCTTATTTCTTTCCTGATTTTGATTGACACCAGACTCAGGGAGAGACCTTCCTTTAAGGAGAGCCTGCGGAGGTCTTCTAACAGATTGGCGCCTACGTTTGCTGTCCCACCCGTGCCTCCCTCTCCTCCCACGCCTCCTGGGGATGACTTGTCTGGGGGTGAACCCATGCAGCTGGGGTTTGCTCGCCTGTCCGAGGGGGAGAGGGAACTCCGGAGACGGGAGGGTCGATGCATGTACTGTGGTCTCGGTGGGCATTTTCGGTTGGCATGTCCGAACCGTCCGGGAAACGCTCGTACCTGAGATCCTGTCGGGGGCAGATCTTGGGTGGAGTCTCCTCGTCCCCGGTTTCCCGTGTTGACAAACCACTGATCACTGTTGTCCTCTCCTGGGTCGGGGGCTCGGTGACGACCCAGGCGTTGGTGGACTCTGGTGCTGGTGGTTTGTTCATTGATAGTGTGTTCGCTGCCGCCAATTCCATTCCTCTGCAGGCTCGAGGTTCCCCACTGGCTCTTGAGGCGATAGACGGCAGACCCCTTCTGTCGTCACACGTGACTCATGAGACCCTTCCAGTGGGGATAGCCATTGGTGCCGTTCACAGAGAGTCGGTCTGCCTCCAGGTTATTTCGTCTCCACACTACTCGGTGGTCTTGGGGTACCCCTGGCTCCAGAAGCATAATCCGACTTTCGATTGGAGATCGGCCGAGATCCTCTCGTGGTCACCGCAGTGTGGGGCTATTTGCATCCATGGGTCTGTCAAGTTGCTGTGTACTTCCTCGGACTCTCTGTTGCCTCCTGAATACGAGGAGTACCGGGATGTATTCGATAAGGTGCGCGCGGTTGCCCTACCTCCGCACCGCCCATACGATTGTGCCATAGAGTTACAACCTGGTGCCGTTCCTCCTCGTGGCAAAGTCTATCCACTGTCGGTAGCGGAGAATGAGGCCATGGAGGAGTACGTGAGGGAGGCGCTTTCACGCGGACACATTCGCAAATCCTCGTCCCCGGCAGGGGCTGGATTTTTCTTTGTGAAAAAGAAGGGCGGTGAGTTGAGGCCTTGCATCGATTACAGGGGTCTCAATCGCATCACGATCAAGAACGCTTACCCGATACCCTTGATTTCCGAGCTGTTCGATCGCCTTAAAGGGGCCACGGTCTTTACCAAACTCGACCTGAGGGCGGCATATAACCTGGTAAGGATCAAGGCGGGCGATGAGTGGAAGACCGCGTTTAACACCAGGACCGGTCATTATGAATCCTTGGTTATGCCCTTTGGGTTGTGCAATGCGCCCGCAGTCTTTCAGGAATTCATCAACGATGTTTTCCGTGACCTGTTGCAGCAGTGTGTGGTGGTCTATTTGGATGACATCTTGGTATATTCTGAATCCATGGAGGCCCACATTCTGGATGTCAGACGAGTGTTGCAACGGTTACGAGAGAACAAGCTGTTCGGTAAGCTTGAGAAATGCGAATTTCACCGATCCCAGGTAACCTTCTTAGGTTACATCATTTCCGCTGAGGGGTTCTCCATGGATCCTGAGAAGGTTTCGGCTGTCTTACAGTGGCCCCAGCCCAGTGGTCTTCGTTCCCTGCAACGCTTTTTGGGCTTCGCCAATTATTATCGGAAGTTCATCAGGGACTTTTCCATGCTGGCCAAGCCTCTCACGGATCTGACCAGGAAGGGCAGTAATTCCCAGGTCTGGCCGCTCGAGGCCATCCGAGCTTTTGAGGCCCTAAAGTCCGCTTTTGTGTCGGCTCCGATTCTGTCGCATCCCAACCCTGGGTTGCCCTTTGTCCTCGAGGTGGACGCGTCTGAGACGGGAGTAGGCGCCCTTCTGTCTCAGCGTAGAACACCAGAGGGTCCTCTGCTTCCTTGTGGGTTTTACTCCCGGAAACTGTCTTCCGCGGAGTGCAACTATCAGATTGGTGACAGGGAGTTATTGGCCATCGTGCAGGCCCTTAAAGAATGGAGGCACTTGCTCGAGGGTTCGGTGGTTCCGGTTCTCATCCTGACGGACCATAAGAATCTGACCTACCTTTCTGAGGCCAAGAGATTGACACCACGTCAGGCCAGATGGGCTCTGTTCTTGTCACGTTTTAATTACGTGGTCTCCTACCTACCCGGTTCCAAGAACATCAGGGCGGATGCCCTATCACGGCAGTACTCCGAGCTGTCCAGGGAGGAGTCGATTCCGACTTCGGTCATACCTCCGAATCAGATCCTGGCCGCCATTCGCACCAGCCTGACCTCTCCCCTGGGTGAGCAGATTTTGGCGGCTCAATCTGGTGCTCCCTCTGGGAGACCCAACGGCAGATGTTTTGTGCCTGAGGAGTTGCGCACTCGGTTGTTGCGAACCTACCATAACTCCAAGACCGCGGGGCATCCTGGAAAGAATCAGCTGTCCTGGGCTGTTTCACGTCTGTTCTGGTGGCCTTCCCTACGTTCCGACATCGCCGCATATGTAGCGGCATGCTCCGTTTGTGCCCAGAGTAAGTCCCCTCGGCACCTTCCGTTGGGCCTTCTGCAACCCATAGCCACCGGGGAGCACCCATGGTCACACCTGGGGATGGATTTCATTGTGGACCTCCCTGCATCCCGAGGCCATACGGTCATTCTCATGATTGTGGATCGGTTTTCCAAAATGTGCCACTGTGTTCCTCTCAAGAAGTTACCCTCTGCACAAGAGTTGGCCACGATTTTTGCCAGGGAGGTCTTCCGGTTGCACGGTTTGCCCAAGGAGATTGTGTCGGATCGGGGGAGTCAGTTTGTGTCCAGGTTCTGGCGCGCCTTTTGCTCCCAGTTGGGGATTCATCTCTCCTTTGCCTCGGCCTACCACCCTCAGTCCAATGGGGCCGCAGAACGATCCAATCAGGCCTTGGAGCAATTCCTTCGTTGCTATGTCTCCGATCACCAAGACAATTGGGTTGACCTTCTGCCTTGGGCTGAGTTTGCCAGGAACACGGCGGTGAACTCTTCCTCTGGGACGTCTCCCTTCATGGCCAATTATGGGTTCCAACCTGCCGTGTTACTGGAGGTATTCTCTCCCCAGGATATTCCGGCTGTGGAGGATCACCTTTCCGTCCTACGTGCTTCTTGGGTACAGATCCAGAAGTCCCTTGAGGCCTCTGCGCAGCGCCAGAGACTCCAGGCTGATCGCAGACGAGCGCCTGCTCCTTCCTACCAGGTCGGAGACCGTGTATGGTTGTCCACCCGCAACCTCAACCTTCGAGTGCCCACTCCCAAGCTGGCGCCTCGCTTTGTTGGTCCCTTCCGAGTGCTTCGCAGGGTAAACCCGGTAGCCTATGCCCTTGCGCTTCCTCCTGGCATGCGGATCTCTAACGTGTTTCATGTCTCCCTGTTGAAGCCACTGGTGTGTAATCGTTTCACTTCCTCGGTTCCTCGGCCTCGTCCGGTCCGAGTGGGCAATCATGAGGAGTATGAGGTGAGCAATATCCTGGACTCACGCCTGGTCCGCGGTCGGGTGCAGTTTTTGGTCCATTGGCGTGGTTATGGTCCAGAGGAGCGTTCCTGGGTTTCCTCCGCAGATGTCCATGCTCCTGCCTTGCTCCGAGCCTTCCACGCACGCTTCCCTCGGAAACCGTTTTTTGCTCCGCGGAGGAGGGGCCCTTGAGGGGGAGGTACTGTCATGGTCTTACCTTCTTGCTGTTCTCCTTCGTTTGACATGTGCTGGCGGCCATCTTGGTTTCTGGGTTTCTTGTAGCCTTCCACCCTGCGGCTCCTCCTTCCCACTGGGAGGAGCTGGATGCCTAGCTCATATATATAGGAGGTCTGTGGCTTCAGTTCCTTGCTTGGTCCTCCTGTGTTCACATGCTTCTAAGACTGCTGCTGCTTCTGGTTCCTGATCCTGGCTTCGTCTGACTACCCTGCTGGTTCCTGACCCTGGCTTCGTCTGACTACCCTGCTGGTTCCTGATCCTGGCTTCGTCTGACTACCCTTCTGGTTCCTGATCTCTGGCCTCCCAAAGACTCTGCTTCGGTTTCACCATTCGTTTGGACTTTTGCTTTACAGCTTTATTTTCAATAAAGCCTTCTTATTTTCACTTATCTCTTGTTGTACGTCTGGTTCATGGTTCCGTGACACACTGATAGATGGATCGGATCCGCAAAACGCATACGGACGTCTGAATGGAGCCTTACAGGGGCGTGATCAATGACTGTGGTGATCACCCCATATAGACTCTCTGATCACCCCCCTGTCATTGATTACCCCCCTGTCATTGATCACACCCCTGTAAAGCTCCATTCAGACGTCCGCATGATTTTTACGGATCCACTGATAGATGGATCGGATCCGCAAAACGCATACGGACGTCTGAATGGAGCCTTACAGGGGCGTGATCAATGACTGTGGTGATCACCCCATATAGACTCCCTGATCACCCCCCTGTCATTGATCACACCCCTGTAAAGCTCCATTCAGACGTCCGCATGATTTTTACGGATCCACTGATAGATGGATCGGATCCGCAAAACGCATACGGACGTCTGAATGGAGCCTTACAGGGGCGCGATCAATCACTGTGGTGATCACCCCATATAGACTCCCTGATCACCCCCCTGTCATTGATTACCCCCCTGTCATTGATCACACCCCTGTAAAGCTCCATTCAGACGTCCGCATGATTTTTACGGATCCACTGATAGATGGATCGGATCCGCAAAACGCATACGGACGTCTGAATGGAGCCTTATAGGGGGGTGATCAATGACAGGGGGGTGATCACCCCATATAGACTCTCTGATCACCCCCCTGTCATTGATCACCCCCCTGTCATTTATCACCCCCCCTGTCATTGATCACCCCCCTGTAAGGCTCCATTCAGAAATTTTTTAGGCCCAAGTTAGCGGAAATTTATTTATTTTTTCTTACAAAGTCTCATATTCCACTAACTTGTGTCAAAAAATAAAATCTCACATGAACTCACCATACCCCTCACGGAATCCAAATGCGTAAAATTTTTTAGACATTTATATTCCAGACTTCTTCTCACGCTTTAGGGCCCCTAGAATGCCAGGGCAGTATAAATACCCCACATGTGACCCCATTTCAGAAAGAAGACACCCCAAGGTATTCCGTGAGGGGCATATTGAGTCCAGGAAAGATTGAAATTTTTGTCCCAAGTTAGTGGAAAGGGAGACTTTGTGAGAAAAAAATAAATAAATCAATTTCTGCTAACTTGTGCCAAAAAAATAAATTTCTATGAACTCGCCATGCCCCTCATTGAATACCTTGGGGTGTCTTCTTTCCAAAATGGGGTCACATGTGGGGTATTTATACTGCCCTGGCATTCTAGGGGCCCTAAAGCGTGAGAAGAAGTCTGGGATCCAAATGTCTAAAAATGCCCTCATAAAAGGAATGTGGGCCCCTTTGCGCATCTAGGCTGCAAAAAAGTGTCACACTGTCACTACCAGAGCTTTGGGACGTTCTCACAGCTCTGTTTCTCCACCCCTGTGATGATGTCACTACTAGAGCTGGGAGGAGTTCTCACTGCTCTGTTTACTTTTGGTTTCCTTACTCCCAGCTGTTCCTCATGCGTTTGATTTCCCTCTCTTTATATCACCCCTCCTCCTATTGTAGGGCGTGGATTATAGTTCTCATTTCAGTTGTAGCTCTTGCTTTAGTATCTTCACTTGTAGCTATCAGTTCACTGGACCTGTGTTCTGCTGCAGCAAGCACTCCGGATATTGCCAGCTGTCCTTGGATCCGTCTTCTCTGCGGCTGCAAAACCTTCAGCTAAGTGTACAGACATTGTTGTGTACCTGATTATTTTCTGACTGGATCTGAGGTGGCCACGGTTCCCTCCATATACTGAGTAGGGCACCGGTGGCCGTGCCCCTTCCACTATTGTAGGGGTTACAGTGGTCATCAGTCTTAGGCACGTGGGCATGCCTCGTTCCGCCATTTGGATCCGGGCATGTGCTTTAGCAGCATAGGGAGAGCTTTGAGGGTCGGACAGGGGTCACCCTTTATCCTCCCTAGTTTGGGTCCGGTCAGTAGCTCTTTTACTGTGTATACTATTGTTGCTCACATACAGCGGTGACATTATAATCCACCAAAACCGTCCTTTTTTGACATGGATCCGCTTTCTGGCCTGGTTGAACGCATGCAGGGTCTTTCTTTGGAAGTAGCGGATCTCCGTCAATCTATGACTCAGCTTCAAGCATTGGGCTCTGCTCCGGCTCATGGAGTCTGTTGCGAGCCAAAGGTCTCACTTCCGGAAACGTTCTCCGGGGGCAGTGAGAATTTTGTTCGCTTCAGAGAGGCATGCAAACTCCATTTTTGCTTGTGTCCCCACTCCTCTGGTAATCAGGAGCAGAGGGTGAGGATTGTCATCTCCCTGCTCAGGGGTAATGCTCAGACTTGGGCTTTTTCGCTGCCATCAGGGGATCCCTCCCTTCGATCCGTGGAAAGATTTTTTGTGGCCCTGGGGCAGATTTATGATGACCCGGATCGTGTTGCTCTGGCCGAATCTAACTTACGTGTTTTATGCCAGAACAAACTGTCTGCGGAGCTTTATTGTTCTGAATTTCGGAGATGGGCAGCTGATTCGGGTTGGAATGATGCTGCACTCCGGAGTCAGTTCTGTCATGGTCTCTCAGAGAGATTAAAAGATGCGTTTGCTTTCCATGAGAGACCAACGTCCTTAGAGTCTGCCATGTCATTGGCGGTACGCCTTGACAGGCGTCTAAGAGAAAGAAACGAGACCTCTCTGTCCAGCCATTGTCAGTCTAGGGGCAGTGGTGCGGACTCATTCAGTGTGCAGGGGCCTCATCCTGTCTCGCTCCCCTCTGAGGAGGAGCCCATGCAGCTAGGTCGACTTGCCCCTGATAAAAGAGGATTTAGTCCTCAGAGTATGGTGTGTTTTTGTTGTGGGGGCATAGGTCATTTGGCAAATGTTTGTCCGTCTAGGAGATTCTTGAACTGTACTAAGAGTGATAATAAGAGAAAAACCTCAAAAGGTAAATCATCAAACTCTGCTTCATCTGCTACTTTGGGCAAAGTTGATGTAGGAATTGATGCTTTTCCTCTGACCTGCAGTTCCCGTTTTCTCCTGTCTGCCAGGGTGGCGCTAGAGAGCAAAGTCATTTCTTGTGAGATTTTTGTCGATAGTGGAGCGGCCGTCAATCTTATTGACACTCAATTTGTAGCCATGCATGGTTTTCAGGTTTACACATTAGAAAAGGATATACCTGTTTTTGCTATTGACTCTGCTCCACTCTCACAGAGATCTCTGAAGGGCATTGTTCACAATATCCGGCTAGCTGTAGGTGACACTCATGTGGAGGATATATCTTGTTTTGTCCTTAACGGATTGCCTTCTCCTCTAGTTTTGGGGTTACCCTGGCTCACTAGACATAACCCCACTATTGATTGGCAAGGAAGGCAAATAAATGAGTGGAGTGACTTTTGTAGAGAGAATTGTCTCACAGCGACTTTTGAAGAGGTGTCTACTAAAACTGTGCCATCATTTCTCTCTGATTTCTCGGACGTGTTTTCCGAGAGCGGTGTTCAGGAGCTACCTCCTCACCGGGAGTTTGACTGTCCCATTAACCTCATTCCCGGCGCCAAGCTGCCAAAAGCACGCCTCTACAATCTCTCACAACCGGAAAGAATCGCAATGCGAACTTATATCTCCGAGAGTCTCGAGAAGGGGCATATTCGTCCCTCAAAGTCACCTGTGGCCGCGGGTTTTTTTTTTTGTTAAAAAAAAAAGATGGCTCTCTGAGACCTTGCCTGGATTTTAGGGAGCTGAACCGTATCACGATTCGCGATCCTTATCCCCTTCCTCTGATCCCGGACCTTTTCAACCAAATTGTTGGGGCCAAGGTGTTTTCCAAATTGGATTTGAGAGGCGCGTACAACCTGGTCAGGGTCAGAGAGGGGGATGAATGGAAAACGGCCTTTAATACCCCTAACGGGCATTTCGAGAATCTCGTTATGCCTTTCGGCCTGATGAATGCTCCGACCGTCTTTCAGCATTTTGTTAATAGTATTTTCTACCATTTAATGGGGAAAATTGTATTGGTGTATCTTGATGATATTTTGATTTTTTCCCCTGATGTTCAGACCCATCAGGATCATCTTTTTCAGGTTCTGCAGATTCTGCGGGAAAATAAATTGTACGCCAAGCTGGAGAAATGTCTTTTTATGGTATCGGAGATTCAATTTCTGGGTTTTCTCCTCTCTGCTTCTGGTTTTCGCATGGATCCGGAGAAGGTCCGTGCTGTACTTGAGTGGGAGCTTTCTGAGAATCAGAAGGCATTGATGCGCTTTCTGGGTTTTGCGAACTATTACAGAAAGTTCATTTTGAATTATTCCTCTGTTGTCAAACCCCTCACTAACATGACAAAAAAGGGGGCGGATTTTTCCTCTTGGTCGGAGGAGGCGCTTGCAGCTTTTTCTAAGATTAAAGAGAGTTTTGCGTCTGCTCCCGTCTTGGTGCATCCCGATGTTTCCTTACCTTTTATTGTTGAGGTGGATGCTTCCGAGGTGGGTGTGGGTGCGGTTTTGTCCCAGGGCCCTTCTCCTGCCAAATGGCGACCCTGTGCCTTTTTCTCAAAAAAACTCTCCCCGGCAGAGAGAAACTATGATGTGGGAGATAGGGAGTTGTTGGCCATCAAGTTGGCTTTCGAGGAATGGCGCCATTGGTTGGAGGGGGCCAGGCACCCTATCACCGTTTTTACCGACCATAAGAATCTGGCATACTTGGAGTCAGCCAGGCGTATGAATCCGAGACAGGCCAGATGGTCTCTGTTCTTTTCAATTTTGTTGTTACATTCCGACCTGGGATAAAAAATGTGAAGGCTGATGCTCTCTCTCGCTGTTTTCCGGGAGGAGGAAACTCCGAGGACCCGGGTCCCATTTTGGCGGAGGGGGTAGTTGTTTCTGCTCTATATTCCGATTTGGAGGCCGAGGTCCAGGCTACCCAGACTGAGGCACCTGCCCGTTGTCCTTCTGGGAAGTTGTTCGTGCCTCCTGAGCTACGTCACAAACTCTTTAAGGAGCATCATGATACGGTTCTTGCTGGTCACCCCGGGAGTAGAGCCACGGTAGATCTCATTGCTCAGAGATTTTGGTGGCCGGCTCTTCGTAAGTCGGTGGAGGGTTTTGTGGCTGCTTGTGAGACTTGCGCTCGCGCTAAGGTCCCTCGTTCACGGCCTTCAGGTTCCCTTCTCCCGTTACCCATACCTTCCCGTCCTTGGACACACCTGTCCATGGACTTTATCACGGATCTTCCTCGTTCCTCGGGGAAGTCGGTGATCCTGGTGGTGGTGGACCGTTTTAGCAAGATGGCTCATTTCGTACCTTTCCCTGGTTTACCCAATGCTAAAACGTTGGCGCAAGCTTTTGTCGACCATATTGTTAAATTGCACGGCATTCCCTCTGATATTGTTTCCGATAGAGGCACGCAGTTTGTGTCCAGGTTCTGGAAGGCTTTCTGTTCTCGCCTGGAGGTTCGGCTGTCCTTCTCTTCTGCTTTTCACCCGCAGTCGAATGGTCAGACTGAGCGCCTCAATCAGAATCTGGAGACATATTTGCGCTGTTTTGTGGCAGAGAACCAGGAGGATTGGTGTTCATTTCTCCCTCTTGCTGAGTTTGCTCTGAACAACCGTCGTCAGGAATCTTCTGATAAGTCACCATTCTTTGGTGCATATGGGTTCCATCCGCAGTTTGGGACATTCTCGGGAGGGGCTCTTTCTGGTTTACCTGAGGAGGAGAGATTTTCCTCGTCTTTGTCTACCATTTGGCAAAAGATTCAGAGTAATCTTAAAAAGATGAGTGAGAGGTATAGGCGTGTGGCTGATAAGAGACGTGTGCCTGGTCCGGACCTGAATGTGGGTGATCTGGTGTGGTTGTCTACAAGAAACATTAAACTGAAGGTTCCCTCCTGGAAATTGGGTCCCAAGTTTATTGGGCCTTATAAAATCTTGTCAGTCATCAATCCTGTTGCCTTCCGTCTTGATCTTCCACGGGTTTGGAAGATACATAATGTATTTCACAGATCTCTCTTAAAACCATATGTCCAGCCCACGGTACCCTCCTCTTTGCCTCCTCCTCCGATTTTGGTTGATGGCAATCTGGAGTTTGAGGTTTCCAGAATTGTGGACTCTCGCATTGTCCGCGGTTCTCTTCAGTACCTCGTTCATTGGAAGGGTTATGGTCCTGAGGAGAGTATGTGGGTTCCGGTGTCGGACATTAAAGCCACTCGCCTCATCAGGGCATTTCATAGGGCTCATCCTGAGAAGGTGGGTCCTGGGTGTCCAGAGTCCACCCGTAGAGGGGGGGGTACTGTCACTACCAGAGCTTTGGGACGTTCTCACAGCTCTGTTTCTCCACCCCTGTGATGATGTCACTACTAGAGCTGGGAGGAGTTCTCACTGCTGTTTACTTTTGGTTTCCTTCCTACCAGCTGTTCCTCATGCATTTGATTTCCCTCTCTTTATATCACCCCTCCTCCTATTGTAGGGCGTGGATTATAGTTCTCATTTCAGTTGTAGCTCTTGCTTTAGTATCTTCATTTGTAGCTATCAGTTCACTGGACCTGTGTTCTGCTGCAGCAAGCACTCCGGATATTGCCAGCTGTCCTTGGATCCGTCTTCTCTGCGGCTGCAACACCTTCAGCTAAGTGTACAGACATTGTTGTGTACCTGATTATTTTCTGACTGGATCTGAGGTGGCCACGGTTCCCTCCATATACTGAGTAGGGCACCGGTGGCCGTGCCCCTTCCACTATTGTAGGGGTTACAGTGGTCATTAGTCTTAGGCACGTGGGCATGCCTCGTTCCGCCATTTGGATCCGAGCATGTGCTTTAGCAGCATAGGGAGAGCTTTGAGGGTCGGACAGGGGTCACCCTTTATCCTCCCTAGTTTGGGTCCGGTCAGTAACTCTTTTACTGTGTATACTATTGTTGCTCACATACAGCCGTGACACACACATGTGGTATCGCCGTACTCAGGCGAAGTTGGGCAATGTGTTTTGGGGTGTCATTTTACATATACCCATGCTGGGTGAGATAAATATCTTGGTCAAATGCCAACTTTGTATAAAAAAAATGGGAAAAGTTGTCTTTTGCCGAGATATTTCTCTCACCCAGCATGAGTATATGTAAAAAGACACCCCAAAACACATTCCCCAACTTCTCCTGAATACGGCGATACCACATGTGTGACACTTTTTTGCAGCCTAGGTGGGCAAAGGGGCCCACATTCCAAAGAGCACCTTTAGGATTTCACAGGTCATTTACCTACTTACCACACATTAGGGCCCCTGGAAAATGCCAGGGCAGTATAACTACCCCACAAGTGACCCCATTTTGGAAAGAAGACACCCCAAGGTATTCCGTGAGGGGCATGGCGAGTTCCTAGAATTTTATATTTTTTGTCACAAGTTAGCAGAAAATGATGATTTTTTTTTTTCCCCCTTACAAAGTCTCATATTCCACTAACTTGTGACAAAAAATAAAAACTTCCATGAACTCACTATGCCCATCAGCAAATACCTTGGGGTGTCTTCTTTCCAAAATGGGGTCACTTGTGGGGTAGTTATACTGCCCTGGCATTCTAGGGGCCCAAATGTGTGGTAAGGAGTTTGAAATCAAATTCTGTAAAAAATGACCAGTGAAATCCGAAAGGTGCTCTTTGGAATATGGGCCCCTTTGCCCACCTAGGCTGCACAAAAGTGTCACACATGTGGTATCTCCGTATTCAGGAGAAGTTGGGGAATGTGTTTTGGGGTGTCATTTTACATATACCCATGCTGGGTGAGAGAAATATCTTGGCAAAAGACAACTTTTCAAATTTTTTTATACAAAGTTGGCATTTGACCAAGATATTTATCTCACCCAGCATGGGTATATGTAAAATGACACCCCAAAACACATTCCCCAACTTCTCCTGAATACGGAGATACCACATGTGTGACACTTTTTTGCAGCCTAGGTGGGCAAAGGGGCCCACATTCCAAAGAGCACCTTTTGGATTTCACCGGCCATTTATTACAGAATTTGATTTCAAACTCCTTACCACACATTTGGGCCCCTAGAATGCCATGGCAGTATAACTACCCCACAAGTGACCCCATTTTGGAAAGAAGACACCCCAAGGTATTCGCTGATGGGCATAGTGAGTTCATAGAACTTTTTATTTTTTGTCACAAGTTAGTGGAATATGAGACTTTGTAAGAAAAAAAAAAAAATCATCAATTTCCGCTAACTTGTGACAAAAAATAAAAAGTTCTATGAACTCACTATGCCCATCAGCGAATACCTTAGGGTGTCTACTTTCCGAAATGGGGTCATTTGTGGGGTTTTTCTACTGTCTTGGCATTGTAGAACCTCAGGAAACATGACAGGTGCTCAGAAAGTCAGAGCTGCTTCAAAAAGCGGAAATTCACATTTTTGTACCATAGTTTGTAAACGCTATAACTTTTACCCAAACCATTTTTTTTTACCCAAACATTTTTTTTTTATCAAAGACATGTAGAACAATACATTTAGAGAAAAATTTATATATGGATGTCGTTTTTTTTGCAAAATTTTACAACTGAAAGTGAAAAATGTCATTTTTTTTGCAAAAAAATCGTTAAATTTCGATTAATAACAAAAAAAGTTAAAATGTCAGCAGCAATGCAATACCACTAAATGAAAGCTCTATTAGTGAGAAGAAAAGGAGGTAAAATTCATTTGGGTGGTAAGTTGCATGACCGAGCAATAAACGGTGAAAGTAGTGTAGGTCAGAAGTGTAAAAAGTGGCCTGGTCTTTCAGGGTGTTTAAGCTATAGGGGCTGAGGTGGTTAATAAGCGATTTTTTGGTGACAGGTTCCCTTTAAGTCTAAAGGACACTGGGTTAATAACTTCAATAATATTGTATGGTTCAATGAAACGCGGAGAGAATTTCCTAGAACACTGTTTCAAAGCAAGATTCTTAGTCGACAACCACACCTTATCGCCGAGTACAAAATTTACCCCCTTGGAACGACTCTTATTGGCATGTTTACACTGGGTTTCTTGGGCCTTTTCCAGGTTCGTTTGAACCTGTGCCCAGACTGTGCATGGTCTAGAGGTAAAAGAATCTGCCTGCGGGTTGAGTGAGGATACAGAGGGACTAGAACAAAAGCGAGGATGGGAACCACTGTTACAAAAAAAAGGAGACACCCCCGTGGAAGAATTAACTCAATTGTTAATAGCGAATTCTGCCAACGGGAGGTATCTCACCCATAAGAGTTGGTTATATGATACATAGCACCTTAGAAAAATCTCCACTGCCTGATTTAACCGCTCCGTCTGCCCATTGGTGTGTGGATGGAAAGCAGACGAAAAGGATAAAGAGATGTCGCATCTTCGACAAAAAGCCCTTCAGAAACAAGAAACAAACTGAACGCCTCTATCAGAGACGATATTCTCAGGGACCCCATGCAGACGTACCACATGTTCAATGAACAAGGATGCTAAGGTCTTCGCATCAGGGAGCTTACTTAAAGGAACAAAGTGCACGATCTTGCTAAAATGGTCAACCACTACCCACACCACTGATTTCTCCTCAGAAGTGGGCAGATCAGAAATAAAATCCATGGAAATGTGAGACCATGGCTTGCAGGGAATGTGTAGTGGTTGAAGTTCACCAGCGGGAAGTGTTTTCGGTGTCTTAGACTTGGCACAAACATCACAAGCCAAAACATAAGACCGTACATCCTTAGACAAAGTGGGCACCAGAAAGACCTCAGCAGCAATTCCTTAGTGGCAGCAATACCTGGATGACGAGAGAGCACGGAGTCATGACATTCACCCAATAATTGAAAACGAAAGCACTCAGGAACAAATAACTTATCTGCCGGTGTTTGTGGAGGAGCAAGTTGCTGAGCCCGTTGAATCTCAGAGGAAGGATCCGCAGAAATTGCTGCCACAAAGATGCTTGCCGGAAAGATGGGCTCTGGGGGGGTGTCAGGAGGTTGGACGGCATTAAAACTACGGGATAAGGCATCTGCCTTAATATTTTTACTACTTGGTCTGAGAGTAACAGAAAAAATAAAACGAGTAAAAAACAGGGCCCATCTGGCTTGTCTAGCTGCCATCTTCAGACTCTGTCATTGTGCCACTCGGTGGCCTACTCATGATGCTGCTGCTGCATCCGCCACCTCCAGACTCTGTCATTGTGCCTCTTGGTGGCCTCATCATACTGCTGCCATCTCCAGATTCTGTCATTGTGCCACTCGGTGGCCTACTCATACTGCCTCCAACTCCAGACTAGGTCATTTTGCCACTTGGTGGCCTTCTCATTAAGCTTCTGCTGCATCTGCCACCTCAAGACTGTCATTATACCACTCGTTGACCTCCTCATACGACCTTCACCTCCAAACTTTGTCATTGTGCCGCTCAGTGGCCTTCAAATGATGCTGCTGCTGCATCCGCCACCTCCAGACTCTGTCATTGTGTCAATCGTGGGTTTTCTCATGGTTCTGCTGCTGCATCCGTCACCTCCAGACTCTGACATTGTGCCAGTCGGTGGCCTCTTCATACTACCCCCACCTCCAGAATCTGTCATTTTGCCACTCGGTGGCCTCATCATACTGCTGCCATCTCCAGACTCTGTAATTGTGCCACTCGGTGTCCTTCTCATGATGCTGATGCTGCATCCGTCACCTCCAGACTCTGTAATTATGCCTCTAGGTGGCCTCGTCATACTGCAGCCATCTCCAGACTCTTTCATTCTGCTACTCGGTGGCCTTCTCACAATGCTGCAGTTGCATACAACACCTCCAGACTCTGTCATTGTGCCAATCGGTGGCTTTCTCATGGTTCTGCTGCTGCATCTGTCTCCTCCAGACTCTGTTATTGTGCCAATCGGTGGCCTTATCATACTGCTGCCTCCTCCAGACTTTGTCAATGTGACACATGGTGGCCTCCTCATACTGCCGCCACCTCCAGACTCTGTAATTGTGCCACTCTGTGAACGCCTCATACTGCTGCCATCTCCAGACTCTGTAATTGTGCCAATAGGCGGCTTTCTCATGATTCTGCTGCTGCATCCGTCACCTCCAGACTTTGTCATTGTGCCACTCGGTGGCTTTCTCATGATGCTGCTGCTGCAACCATCTCCTCCAGACTCTCTCATTGTGCCACTCGGTGGCTTTCTCATGATGCTGCTGCTGCATCTGTCACCTCCAGATTCTGTCATTGTACCACTCGTTGGCCTCATCATACTGCTGCCATCTCCAGACTCTGTGATTGTGCCACTCGGTGACTTTCTCCTGATGCTGCTGCAGCCGTCACCTGCAGACTCTGTTATTGTGCCACTCGCTGGTCTTATCATACTGCTGCCATCTTCAGACTCTGTCATTGTGCCGATCGGTGTCCTTCTCATGATGCTGCTGCTGCATCTGCCACCTCCAGACTCTGTAATTGTGCCACTCTGTGAGCTCCTCATACTGCTGCCATCTCCAGACTCTGTCACTTTGCCACTCTGTGACTTTCTCATGAGGCTGCTGCTGCATCCGTCACCTCCAGACTGTCATTGTGCCACTTGGTGGCCTCCTCACACTACCACCACCTTCAGACTATGTAATTGTGCCACTTGGTGACCTTCTCATGATGCTGCTGCTGCATCCGCCACCTCCAGACTCTGTCATTGTGCTACTCAGTGGCATTCTCATGATGCTGCTGCTGCATCAGCCACCTCCAGACTCTGTCATTGTGCCACTCGGTGCCTCATCATACTGCTGCCATCTACAGATTCTGTCATAGTGCCACTCGCTGGCCTTCTCATGATGTTGCTGCTACATCCGACACCTCCAGACTCTGTCATTGTGCCTCTTGGTGGCCTCATCATACTGCTTTGTGTAGATAAGACGCGACACCCGTGTCTATTTCGACTATGGTGCTGGTTGTGCTGGCTTCCCAGCCAGAATCATACAATGAAAGAAAAAACAACCGCACTTAATCCAAGAACTATTGTTCCGGTTTGTTTATTTTTGTGGCAACTTCACCAATTTGTGACGTTTCGGTCATAAGACCTTTATCAAACACTGTGATAATGAAAAAATATTCCATAAGTATACATAATAGTGGCAACATCAACTTAAATATATATCAATGACATCTGTTATCATCCAGTAGTGCTGTCACCTTACATACTGAGTGACACTCGACTGTGGTAACAAGAAACATCAAAAAGACATCAAGAAAACATCAAAAAGACTTCAAAAAAATGTCAAAAAAATAGAAAAAGGAAAAAAGATTTTTTTTAAGCAATACAGAGACTTCATGTACATAAATCTGGTTATATATATATATATATATATATATATATATATATACTCTATTGTTTTACACAATTGGACTGTAGCAGTCAAATGCAATTCCATATCTGTTGAAACGACATTCAGGATAAATATTGAATTATGCTATACATAGAGGAGTGTATAATCTACAATCTGCGATCCTTTGGAATAGGCAGCAGCCCATACAGTCTGGGAGCGACTAAAGCCCCAGAGTAACACTCGGAACAACAGAGACATCTAGATGCATATATGGCTATTGGGGTAGAACCGGGTGCCCCCATCAGGACAAAACAACACTTACCAAGTTGCCGTAAAGAAGAAACGTGGAAGGAGTAAAAGCTAATGGTGTGTCCACACCCATATAGACGCTAAGGCTGAGAGGTGCATGTGGTAAGATATAGCCGGCCCGGAAGGAAGTAGCCAAAACCGGAAGTGTCTATGCGTTCCATGCTGGAACGCATATCACCTTTCATATAGCCTCAAAGTACTATTAGTGTTGCGCTTGTCCAAAGGGGATACTATGTGCGTCTCATTGGGAGCTGAAAATAATAGGAATGCAGAGGACATCTATGCATATGGTTCACTCACCGCAAAGATCGCAACCGGAAGTGCGTTTCAGCCGCGACCGGAAGTAGCAGATGCGTTCCAGCTTGGAACGCACCGGATCCGATCCTCCTATTCAAACTGGCCACAGTGACTATACTATTGTAAATGGGCTGGGCATCTCAAGCTAGGAACAATATAATACAAATTATAATGGGGAAGATGTGTAAATATATAAATTTGGAGAGAATAAGCCAATCATTAACTATAGATGAAAATGAACTGAGGGGTTTTTAAACAATAGAAAGAGACAGTAGAAAAGAAAAAGAAGAAAGAAAGAAAGAAAGAAAGAAAGAAAGAAAGAAAGAAAGAAAGAAAGAAAGAAAGAAAGAAAGAAAGAAAGAAAGAAAGAAAAAGTGGAAAAGAAGGTGGAAAAAAAGGGAAAAACAGTAGAGATCAAGGGAAGAAAAGAGACCAACACCTGAAAAGGATACAGAAAAGGACGGCAAACATGGTGGGGGTCCGGTTCTTAATGCATCTGAAAGAGATAAAAGTAGTAGTTAGTAACCATATCCACTGTTAATGACATTACATTCATTCAAATAAACGAGGACAGTTCGTAATCCCTGTTGAGCCCCTTAGGTTCTAAACTCTGTAGTATATGTATCCAATATGCCTCTTGTTTTTCAAGCATTACTTGTCTATTGCAACCTCTTCTTGTTAATTCTATTTTTTCTATTACTTGGAATTTCAGTTGGGATACATTGTGCTTCATTTTGTTAAAATGGTGAGGAACCGGGAGTAGTAGGTTCTCACATCGAATGGTGGACTTGTGTTGACAGATACAGTCCCTCACATTCTGGGTGGTCTCCCCTACGTATGTTAGGCCGCAAGGACATTTCAAGAGATAAATTACATAGTTGGATTGACATGTGTGGAACCCTTTAATTTGTATGGACTCCCCAGTCTGTGGGTGATGGATTTTGTCCCCTTTCATTACATTAGAACACTGCGCACAGTGTAGGCAGGGAAATGTGCCCTGTCAAAGAGGACGAGCAACAGTCACCACGCGTTCACAGGTAAGGAAGAACCTATTGTGATTAACATTTCATCATCCCTTCTTAGTCCTGCGGAGTTTATGTTATTGCAAAAAGGACTCTCATTTTGCCCGACATATAGTTTTAACACTTTTCAATAAGAGATGGACCTACAAAGATTTTACCGGAATTTGAGATTGAAAGCACACTTCAGTGATAAAATTACCACTGTGATGCAGGAACCCAGGAAGGATGTTATCATCACTCTCAAATCTTTGGGTCTACGAGTGAAATCACATTTCACCCCTCCAAGGACTAATTCCGCAATAGAGACATTTGTGAACTTGGTGAATAAAGATATCTCCAACTTTACCAAAAAGGTGAAAGGGGGAGATTATTACATTTCTCCCAATCTCACTAACATAGAACGTCAGACTTTGATGACACTTACCAAGAATCGTAATTTAATAATCAAACCCGCAGACAAAGGCGGAGCCATTGTGGTTATGGATCGTATGGATTATAGAAAAGAAATTTTACGCCAACTCGGTGACAGAAATATTTATGAGAAAGTATTCTCCAATCCGACATTCCAGATAGCATCTTTGATTCAAACCACACTGACACATCACGTAACACAGGGTACCATTGATGAAGACATCCAAAATTTTTTGACCAACCAACATCCTATTGTCCCTGTATTCTATATACTTCCCAAAATCCATAAGACTCTCAACAAACCCCCAGGCCGTCCCATCGTTGCTTCAACGGATTCAATTCTGGCCCCTCTCTCCATTCTACTAGAAAAAGCCCTTACCCCTTTAATCAAAACTACCCAGTCATTTCTACTAGACACAACTGCATTTCTGAACGTCATTCGACACTTAGGTCCCCTTTCTAATCAATGCTACCTTGTCACATGGGATGTTAATAGCCTCTATACGTCCATTCACCATACTAAAGGCATCAGGGCCACTAAACTCCTCTTAGAGGAAGCCAACACAACACCTCAACTTGTGCAATTCTATTTGGATCTTCTCACTATAGTTCTGCAAAAAAACTTTTTTATGTTTGAAGACTCCTTCTATATACAAAAACAAGGGACTGCAATGGGGTCACATGCAGCGCCACCTTATGCTAATGGGTACATGACAAGGTTTGAGATTGAACATGTATATCCGCTAGATTTATTCAGAAAATATGCCAAAATATGGAAAAGATACATAGATGATGTGTTTTGTCTATGGGAAGGCTCGGAGGAGTCACTCCTTAATTTTCACTCATATCTGAACACCATCTATCCAGAATTACAATTTACAATACATTATGATCAGCATAGTATCAGTTTCCTTGACACTCTGGTTCTTAAACAAAAGGATGGTTCCTTACACACAGACCTGTACCGTAAACCTACGGACAGAAACAATTTACTCCATTACAATAGTTGCCATGCACCCTCCACAAAAAAATCACTCCCTAAATCACAGTTTGAGCGCATCACGAGAATAGTGACATCAGAGGAGGACAAACATAAAAGAGTCCTAGAAATGACTCACAAATTCCAACAAAGAGGATATCCTTTGGCAGTAATCTCACCGAATTCAGCTTCCAGTGCACGAGACAAAAATGGGACAAAAAAGAGAATTCCCTTTGTACATACTTACCATCCACATTCCTACAAAATTGTCAATATCCTCAACAAACATTGGAACATACTCGCCCGTTCCTTTTCCAATATAGAAGAATTTCAGACACAGTGTTTACCATGCAGTAGAAGACCGAAAAATTTAAGAGATTGGCTTGTCAGAGCAGATATTGGCCCAAGTAGGACTACCCCACATCAACGCCTATTAGGAAAAGCAAGACAGGGCACATTTCCCTGCCTACACTGTGCGCAGTGTTCTAATGTAATGAAAGGGGACAAAATCCATCACCCACAGACTGGGGAGTCCATACAAATTAAAGGGTTCCACACATGTCAATCCAACTATGTAATTTATCTCTTGAAATGTCCTTGCGGCCTAATATACGTAGGGGAGACCACCCAGAGTGTGAGGGACCGTATCTGTCAACACAAGTCCACCATTCGATGTGAGAACCTACTACTCCCGGTTCCTCACCATTTCCACAAAATGAAGCACAATGTATCCCAACTGAAGTTCCAAGTAATAGAAAAAAATAGAATTACCAAGAAGAGGTGGCAATAGACAAGTAATGCTTAAAAAACGAGAGGCATATTGGATACATAGACTACAGAGTTTAGAACCTAAGGGGCTCAACAGGGATTACGAATAGGGATGAGCGAACCCGAACTGTATAGTTCGGGTTCGTACCGAATTTTGGGGTGTCCGTGACACGGACCCGAACCCGAACATTTTCGTAAAAGTCCGGGTTCGGGTTCGGTGTTCGGCGCTTTCTTGGCGCTTTTTGAAAGGCTGCAAAGCAGCCAATCAACAAGCGTCATACTACTTGGCCCAAGAGGCCATCACAGCCATGCCTACTATTGGCATGGCTGTGATTGGCCAGTGCACCATGTGACCCAGCCTCTATTTAAGCTGGAGTCACGTAGCGCCGCACGTCACTCTGCTATGATCAGTATAGGGAGAGGTTGCAGCTGCGACGTTAGGGCGAGATTAGGCAGATTAACTCCTCCAAAAGACTTCATTCTGTGATCGATCTGCAGCTGTGGATCATTAAAGTGCTATTATTGACTTGCTCACTTTTTTGAGGCTGCCCAGAGCGTTTTTAGATCACTTTTTTTCTGGGGTGATCGGCGGCCATTTTGTGACTTGTGGTGCGCCAGCACGAGCTATCACCAAGTGTATTTAACCATCGATAGTGTGGTTATTTTGTGCTATATCCTACATCAGCTGCAGGCTGAGCCTGTGTCACCGAAGTGCATTTAACCATCAACAGTCTGGTTATTTTTTGGCCATATACTACATCAGCTGCAGGCTGAGCCTGTGTCACCCAAGTGCATTTAACCATCAACAGTCTGATTATTTTTTGGCCATATACTACATCAGCTGCAGGCTGAGCCTGTGTCACCCAAGTGTATTTAACCATCGATAGTGTGGTTATTTTGTGCTATATCCTACATCAGCTGCAGGCTGAGCCTGTGTCACCCAAGTGCATTTAACCATCAACAGTCTGATTATTTTTTGGCCATATACTACATCTGGTGCAGGCTGAGCCTGTGTCACCCAAGTGCATTTAACCATCAATAGTCTGATTATTTTTTGGCCATATACTACATCTGGTGCAGGCTGAGCCTGTGTCACCGAAGTGCATTTAACCATCAACAGTCTGGTTATTTTTTGGCCATATACTACATCAGCTGCAGGCTGAGCCTGTGTCACCCAAGTGCATTTAACCATCAACAGTCTGATTATTTTTTGGCCATATACTACATCAGCTGCAGGCTGAGCCTGTGTCACCCAAGTGTATTTAACCATCGATAGTGTGGTTATTTTGTGCTATATCCTACATCAGCTACAGGCTGAGCCTGTGTCACCCAAGTGCATTTAACCATCAACAGTCTGATTATTTTTTGGCCATATACTACATCTGGTGCAGGCTGAGCCTGTGTCACCCAAGTGCATTTAACCATCAATAGTCTGATTATTTTTTGGCCATATACTACATCTGGTGCAGGCTGAGCCTGTGTCACCCAAGTGCATTTAACCATCAACAGTGTGGTTATTTTTTGGCCATATATTATATCAGGGGCAAGTTGAGCCTGACACCCAGCGCCTAAAAAATAGACCTGACATTTCTATTCAACCAAATCTGTACTGTTTTAGCTGGTCAAGTTATTTGTATTGACCGTAAAAGCACACTTTTTTTTCTGGGTTGAAAAAGCATTCCCAAATTTGCCATTCTCAAAATAACTAGTTTCTGGTATTTGAGGCCTACTTGAAATCTATCCCAAAAAGAAAATCTTACATTGAAGGTATTGATAGTGTCATTCAGAAAAACCTAAGACACACGCTAGCGTGCTGATAGAAGTGTGATTCTGTGATTAAACCTATACCTGTCACACAGCGCAAAAAAAAACAGGTCTCACATCTCTATTCAACCAAATCTGCACTGTTTTAGCTGGTCAAGTTATTTGTAGTGACCGTAAAAGCAGACTTTTTGTTCTGGGTTGAAAAAGCATTCCCAAATTTGCCATTCTCAAAATAACTAGTTTCTGGTATTTGAGGCCTACTTGAAATCTATCCCAAAAAGAAAATCTTACATTGAAGGTATTGATAGTGTCATTCAGAAAAACCTAAGACACACGCTAGCGTGCTGATAGAAGTGTGATTCTGTGATTAAACCTATACCTGTCACACAGCGCAAAAAAAAACAGGTCTCACATCTCTATTCAACCAAATCTGCACTGTTTTAGCTGGTCAAGTTATTTGTAGTGACCGTAAAAGCAGGCTTTTTGTTCTGGGTTGAAAAAGCATTCCCAAATTTGCCATTCTCAAAATAACTAGTTTCTGGTATTTGAGGCCTACTTGAAATCTATCCCAAAAAGAAAATCTTACATTGAAGGTATTGATAGTGTCATTCAGAAAAACCTAAGACACACGCTAGCATGCTGATAGAAGTGTGATTCTGTGATTAAACCTATACCTGTCACACAGCGCAAAAAAAAACAGGTCTCACATCTCTATTCAACCAAATCTGCACTGTTTTAGCTGGTCAAGTTATTTGTAGTGACCGTAAAAGCAGACTTTTTGTTCTGGGTTGAAAAAGCATTCCCAAATTTGCCATTCTCAAAATAACTAGTTTCTGGTATTTGAGGCCTACTTGAAATCTATCCCAAAAAGAAAATCTTACATTGAAGGTATTGATAGTGTCATTCAGAAAAACCTAAGACACACGCTAGCATGCTGATAGAAGTGTGATTCTGTGATTAAACCTATACCTGTCACACAGCGCAAAAAAAAACAGGTCTCACATCTCTATTCAACCAAATCTGCACTGTTTTAGCTGGTCAAGTTATTTGTAGTGACCGTAAAAGCAGACTTTTTGTTCTGGGTTGAAAAAGCATTCCCAAATTTGCCATTCTCAAAATAACTAGTTTCTGGTATTTGAGGCCTACTTGAAATCTATCCCAAAAAGAAAATCTTACATTGAAGGTATTGATAGTGTCATTCAGAAAAACCTAAGACACACGCTAGCGTGCTGATAGAAGTGTGATTCTGTGATTAAACCTATACCTGTCACACAGCGCAAAAAAAAACAGGTCTCACATCTCTATTCAACCAAATCTGCACTGTTTTAGCTGGTCAAGTTATTTGTAGTGACCGTAAAAGCAGACTTTTTGTTCTGGGTTGAAAAAGCATTCCCAAATTTGCCATTCTCAAAATAACTAGTTTCTGGTATTTGAGGCCTACTTGAAATCTATCCCAAAAAGAAAATCTTACATTGAAGGTATTGATAGTGTCATTCAGAAAAACCTAAGACACACGCTAGCATGCTGATAGAAGTGTGATTCTGTGATTAAACGTATACCTGTCACACAGCGCAAAAAAAAACAGGTCTCACATCTCTATTCAACCAAATCTGCACTGTTTTAGCTGGTCAAGTTATTTGTAGTGACCGTAAAAGCAGACTTTTTGTTCTGGGTTGAAAAAGCATTCCCAAATTTGCCATTCTCAAAATAACTAGTTTCTGGTATTTGAGGCCTACTTAAAATCTATCCCAAAAAGAAAATCTTACATTGAAGGTATTGATAGTGTCATTCAGAAAAACCTAAGACACACGCTAGCGTGCTGATAGAAGTGTGATTCTGTGATTAAACCTATACCTGTCACACAGCGCAAAAAAAAACAGGTCTCACATCTCTATTCAACCAAATCTGCCCTGTTTTAGCTGGTCAAGTTATTTGTAGTGACCGTAAAAGCAGACTTTTTGTTCTCGGTTGAAAAAGCATTCCCAAATTTGCCATTCTCAAAATAACTAGTTTCTGGTATTTGAGGCCTACTTGAAATCTATCCCAAAAAGAAAATCTTACATTGAAGGTATTGATAGTGTCATTCAGAAAAACCTAAGACACAAGCTAGCGTGCTGATAGAAGTGTGATTCTGTGATTAAACCTATACCTGTCACACAGCGCAAAAAAAACCAGGTCTCACATCTCTATTCAACCAAATCTGCACTGTTTTAGCTGGTCAAGTTATTTGTAGTGACCGTAAAAGCAGACTTTTTGTTCTCGGTTGAAAAAGCATTCCCAAATTTGCCATTCTCAAAATAACTAGTTTCTGGTATTTGAGGCCTACTTGAAATCTATCCCAAAAAGAAAATCTTACATTGAAGGTATTGATAGTGTCATTCAGAAAAACCTAAGACACACGCTAGCGTGCTGATAGAAGTGTGATTCTGTGATTAAACCTATACCTGTCACACAGCGCAAAAAAAACCAGGTCTCACATCTCTATTCAACCAAATCTGCACTGTTTTAGCTGGTCAAGTTATTTGTAGTGACCGTAAAAGCAGACTTTTTGTTCTCGGTTGAAAAAGCATTCCCAAATTTGCCATTCTCAAAATAACTAGTTTCTGGTATTTGAGGCCTACTTGAAATCTATCCCAAAAAGAAAATCTTACATTGAAGGTATTGATAGTGTCATTCAGAAAAACCTAAGACACACGCTAGCGTGCTGATAGAAGTGTGATTCTGTGATTAAACCTATACCTGTCACACAGCGCAAAAAAAACCAGGTCTCACATCTCTATATAACCAAATCTGCACTGTTTTAGCTGGTCAAGTTATTTGTAGTGACCGTAAAAGCAGACTTTTTGTTCTCGGTTGAAAAAGCATTCCCAAATTTGCCATTCTCAAAATAACTAGTTTCTGGTATTTGAGGCCTACTTGAAATCTATCCCAAAGAGAAAATCTTACATTGAAGGTATTGATAGTGTCATTCAGAAAAACCTAAGACACACGCTAGCGTGCTGATAGAAGTGTGATTCTGTGATTAAACCTATACCTGTCACACAGCGCAAAAAAAAACAGGTCTCACATCTCTATTCAACCAAATCTGCACTGTTTTAGCTGGTCAAGTTATTTGTAGTGACCGTAAAAGCAGACTTTTTGTTCTGGGTTGAAAAAGCATTCCAAAATTTGCCATTCTCAAAATAACTAGTTTCTGGTATTTTAGGCCTACTTGAAATCTATCTCAAAAAGAAAATCTTACATTTAAGGTATTGATAGTGTCATTCAGAAAAACCTAAGACACACGCTAGCGTGCTGATAGAAGTGTGATTCTGTGATTAAACCTATACCTGTCACACAGCGCAAAAAAAAACAGGTCTCACATCTCTATTCAATCAAATCTGCACTGTTTTAGCTGGTCAAGTTATTTGTAGTGACCGTAAAAGCAGACTTTTTGTTCTGGGTTGAAAAAGCATTCCCAAATTTGCCATTCTCAAAATAACTAGTTTCTGGTATTTGAGGCCTACTTGAAATCTATCCCAAAAAGAAAATCTTACATTGAAGGTATTGATAGTGTCATTCAGAAAAACCTAAGACACACGCTAGCGTGCTGATAGAAGTGTGATTCTGTGATTAAACCTATACCTGTCACACAGCGCAAAAAAAAACAGGTCTCACATCTCTATTCAACCAAATCTGCACTGTTTTAGCTGTTCAAGTTATTTGTAGTGACCGTAAAAGCACACATTTTTTTCTGGGTTGAAAAAGCATTCCCAAATTTGCCATTCTCAAAATTGTGGTGAACGGGAACAATGAGGAAAACATCTAATAAGGGACGCGGACGCGGACGTGGACATGGTCGTGGTGGTGTTAGTGGACCCTCTGGTGCTGGGAGAGGACGTGGCCGTTCTGCCACAGCCACACGTCCTAGTGAACCAACTACCTCAGGTCCCAGTAGCCAGCAGAATTTTCAGCGATATTTGGTGGGGCCCAATGCCGTTCTAAGGATGGTAAGGCCTGAGCAGGTACAGGCATTAGTCAATTGGGTGGCCGACAGTGGATCCAGCACGTTCACATTATCTCCCACCCAGTCTTCTGCAGAAAGCGCACAGATGGCGCATGAAAACCAAGCCCATCGGTCTGTCACATCACCCCCATGCATATCAGGGAAACTGTCTGAGCCTCAAGTTATGCAGCAGTCTCTTATGCTGCTTGAAGACTCTGCTGCCAGGGTTTCCCAAGGGCATCCACCTAGCCCTTCCCCAGGGGTGGAAGAGATAGAATGCACTAACGCACAACCACTTATTTTTCCTGATGATGAGGACATGGGAATACCACCTCAGCACGTCTCTGATGATGACGAAACACAGGTGCCAACTGCTGCGTCTTTCTGCAGTGTGCAGACTGAACAGGAGGTCAGGGATCAAGACTGGGTGGAAGACGATGCAGGGGACGATGAGGTCCTAGACCCCACATGGAATGAAGGTCGTGCCACTGACTTTCACAGTTCGGAGGAAGAGGCAGTGGTGAGACCGAGCCAACAGCATAGCAAAAGAGGGAGCAGTGGGCCTAAATCAGAACTCCCGCCGCCAAGAGACTCCGCCTGCTACTGACCGCCGCCATCTGGGACCGAGCACCCCAAAGGCAGCTTCAAGGAGTTCCCTGGCATGGCACTTCTTCAAACAATGTGCTGACGACAAGACCCGAGTGGTTTGCACGCTGTGCCATCAGAGCCTGAAGCGAGGCATTAACGTTCTGAACCTTAGCACAACCTGCATGACCAGGCACCTGCATGCAAAGCATGAACTGCAGTGGAGTAAACACCTTAAAAACAAGGAAGTCACTCAGGCTCCCCCTGCTACCTCTTCTGCTGCTGCCGCCTCGGCCTCTTCTGCTGCTGCCGCCGCCTCGGCTTCTTCTGCTGCTGCTGCCGCCGCCTCGGCCTCTTCCTCCGCCTCTGGAGGAACGTTGGCACCTGCCGCCCAGCAAACATGGGATGTACCACCAACACCACCACCTGCGTCACCAAGCATCTCAACCATGTCACACGGCAGCGTTCAGCTCTCCATCTCACAAATATTTGAGAGAAAGCGTAAATTCCCACCTAGCCACCCTCGATCCCTGGCCCTGAATGCCAGCATTTCTAAACTACTGGCCTATGAAATGCTGTCATTTAGGCTGGTGGACACACACAGCTTCAAACAGCTCATGTCACTTGCTGTCCCACAGTATGTTGTTCCCAGCCGCCACTACTTCTCCAAGAGAGCCGTGCCTTCCCTGCACAACCAAGTGTCCGATAAAATCAAGTGTGCACTGAGCAACGCCATCTGTGGCAAGGTCCACCTAACCACAGATACGTGGACCAGTAAGCACGGCCAGGGACGCTATATCTCCCTAACTGCACACTGGGTAAATGTAGTGGCAGCTGGGTCCCAGGCGGAGAGCTGTTTGGCGCACGTCCTTCCGCCGCCAAGGATCGCAGGGCAACATTCTTTGCCTCCTGTCTCCTCCTCCTCCTACTCAGCTTCCTCCTCCTCTTCTTCCACCTGCTCATCCAGTCAGCCACACACCTTCACCACCAACTTCAGCACAGCACGGGGTAAACGTCAGCAGGCCATTCTGAAACTCATATGTTTGGGGGACAGGCCCCACACCGCACAGGAGTTGTGGCGGGGTATAGAACAACGGACCGACGAGTGGTTGCTGCCGGTGAGCCTCAAGCCCGGCCTGGTGGTGTGCGATAATGGGCGAAATCTCGTTGCAGCTCTGGGACTAGCCGGTTTGACGCACATCCCTTGCCTGGCGCATGTGCTGAATTTGGTGGTGCAACTACCCCGACATGTCAGAGCTGCTGCATAAAGTGCGGGCCGTCTGTTCGCGCTTCCGGCGTTCACACCCTGCCGCTGCTCGCCTGTCTGCGCTACAGCGTAACTTCGGCCTTCCCGCTCACCGCCTCATATGCGACGTGCCCACCAGGTGGAACTCCACCTTGCATATGCTGGACAGACTGTGCGAGCAGCAGCAGGCCATAGTGGAGTTTCAGCTGCAGCACGCACGGGTCAGTCGCACTGTGGATCAGACCCACTTCACCACCAATGACTGGGCCTCCATGCGAGACCTGTGTGCCCTGTTGCGCTGTTTCGAGTACTCCATCAACATGGCCAATGGCGATGACGCCGTTATCAGCGTTACAATACCACTGCTATGTCTCCTTGAGAAAACACTTAGGGCGATGATGGAAGAGGAGGTGGCCCAGGAGGAAGAGGAGGAAGAGGGGTCATTTTTAGCACTTTCAGGCCAGTCTCTTCGAAGTGACTCAGAGGGAGGTTTTTTGCAACAGCAGAGGCCAGGTACAAATGTGGCCAGACAGGGCCCACTACTGGAGGACGAGGAGGACGAGGATGAGGAGGAGGTGGAGGAGGATGAGGATGAAGCATGTTCACAGCGGGGTGGCACCCAAAGCAGCTCGGGCCCATCACTGGTGCGTGGCTGGGGGGAAACACAGGACGATGACGATACGCCTCCCACAGAGGACAGCTTGTCCTTACCTCAGGGCAGCCTGGCACACATGAGCGACTACATGCTGCAGTGCCTGCGCAATGACAGCAGAGTTGCCCACATTTTAACGTGTGCGGACTACTGGGTTGCCACCCTGCTGGATCCCCGGTACAAAGACAATGTGCCCACCTTACTTCCTACACTGGAGCGTGATTGGTTCGTAGACGCGCTACTGAGAGCATTCCCAAATGTCACAGGGGAACCAGTGGAAGCCCAAGGCGAAGGCAGAGGAGGAGCAAGAGGTCGCCAACGCAGCTGTGTCACGCCCAGCTCCTCTGAGGGCAGGGTTAGCATGGCAGAGATGTGGAAAAGTTTTGTCAACACGCCACAGCTAAGTGCACCACCACCTGATACGGAACGTGTTAGCAGGAGGCAACATTTCACTAACATGGTGGAACAGTACCTGTGCACACCCCTCCACGTACTGACTGATGGTTCGGCCCCATTCAACTTCTGGGTCTCCAAATTGTCCACGTGGCCAGAGCTAGCCTTTTATGCCTTGGAGGTGCTGGCCTGCCCGGCGGCCAGCGTTTTGTCTGAACGTGTATTCAGCACGGCAGGGGGCGTCATTACAGACAAACTCAGCCGCCTGTCCACAGCCAATGTGGACAAGCTGACATTCATAAAAATGAACCAGGCATGGATCCCACAGGACCTGTCCATCCCTTGTGCAAATTAGATATTAACTACCTCCCCTTAACAATATATTATTCTACTCCAGGGCACTTCCTCATTCAATACTATTTTTAATTTCATTTTACCATTATATTGCGGGGCAACCCAAAGTTGAATGAACCTCTCCTCTGTCTGGGTGCCGGGGCCTAAATGTGTGACAGTGGCTTGTTCCAGTGGTGGGTGACGTGAAGCCTGATTCTCTGCTATGACATGAATACAGAGTCTGCGCTGACATAAGGCCAGATTCTCTGTTACGGGACCGCTCTCCTCTGTCTGGGTGCCGGGGCCTAAATGTGTGACAGTGGCCTGTTCCAGTGGTGGGTGACGTGAAGCCTGATTCTCTGCTATGACATGAAGACTGATTCTGCGCTGACATAAGGCCAGATTCTCTGTTACGGGACCGCTCTCCTCTGTCTGGGTGCCGGGGCCTAAATGTGTGACAGTGGCCTGTTCCAGTGGTGGGTGACGTGAAGCCTGATTCTCTGCTATGACATGAAGACAGATTCTGCGCTGACATAAGGCCAGATTCTCTGTTACGGGACCTCTCTCCTCTGCCTGGGTGCCTGGGCCTAAATGTGTGACAGTGGCCTGTTCCAGTGGTGGGTGACGTGAAGCCTGATTCTCTGCTATGACATGAATACAGATTCTGCGCTGACATAAGGCCAGATTCTCTGTTACGGGACCGCTCTTCTCTGTCTGGGTGCTTGGACCTAAATGTGTGACAGTGGCCTGTTCCAGTGGTGGGTGACGTGAAGCCTGATTCTCTGCTATGACATGAAGACAGATTCTGCGCTGACATAAGGCCAGATTCTCTGTTACGGGACCTCTCTCCTCTGCCTGGGTGCCTGGGCCTAAATGTGTGACAGTGGCCTGTTCCAGTGGTGGGTGACGTGAAGCCTGATTCTCTGCTATGACATGAATACAGATTCTGCGCTGACATAAGGCCAGATTCTCTGTTACGGGACCTCTCTCCTCTGCCTGGGTGCCTGGGCCTAAATGTGTGACAGTGGCCTGTTCCAGTGGTGGGTGACGTGAAGCCTGATTCTCTGCTATGACATGAAGACAGATTCTGCGCTGACATAAGGCCAGATTCTCTGTTACGTGACCTCTCTCCTCTGCCTGGGTGCCTGGGCCTAAATGTGTGACAGTGGCCTGTTCCAGTGGTGGGTGACGTGAAGCCTGATTCTCTGCTATGACATGAATACAGATTCTGCGCTGACATAAGGCCAGATTCTCTGTTACGGGACCTCTCTCCTCTGCCTGGGTGCCTGGGCCTAAATGTGTGACAGTGGCCTGTTCCAGTGGTGGGTGACGTGAAGCCTGATTCTCTGCTATGACATGAAGACAGATTCTGCGCTGACATAAGGCCAGATTCTTTGTTACGGGACCTCTCTCCTCTGCCTGGGTGCCTGGGCCTAAATGTGTGACAGTGGCCTGTTCCAGTGGTGGGTGACGTGAAGCCTGATTCTCTGCTATGACATGAATACAGATTCTGCGCTGACATAAGGCCAGATTCTCTGTTACGGGACCTCTCTCCTCTGCCTGGGTGCCTGGGCCTAAATGTGTGACAGTGGCCTGTTCCAGTGGTGGGTGACGTGAAGCCTGATTCTCTGCTATGACATGAAGACAGATTCTGCGCTGACATAAGGCCAGATTCTCTGTTACGTGACCTCTCTCCTCTGCCTGGGTGCCTGGGCCTAAATGTGTGACAGTGGCCTGTTCCAGTGGTGGGTGACGTGAAGCCTGATTCTCTGCTATGACATGAATACAGATTCTGCGCTGACATAAGGCCAGATTCTCTGTTACGGGACCTCTCTCCTCTGCCTGGGTGCCTGGGCCTAAATGTGTGACAGTGGCCTGTTCCAGTGGTGGGTGACGTGAAGCCTGATTCTCTGCTATGACATGAATACAGATTCTGCGCTGACATAAGGCCAGATTCTCTGTTACGGGACCGCTCTCCTCTGTCTGGGTGCCGGGGCCTAAATGTGTGACAGTGGCCTGTTCCAGTGGTGGGTGACGTGAAGCCTGATTCTCTGCTATGACATGAAGACAGATTCTGCGCTGACATAAGGCCAGATTCTCTGTTACGGGACCTCTCTCCTCTGCCTGGGTGCCTGGGCCTAAATGTGTGACAGTGGCCTGTTCCAGTGGTGGGTGACGTGAAGCCTGATTCTCTGCTATGACATGAATACAGATTCTGCGCTGACATTAGGCCAGATTCTCTGTTACGGGACCGCTCTCCTCTGTCTGGGTGCCGGGGCCTAAATGTGTGACAGTGGCCTGTTCCAGTGGTGGGTGACGTGAAGCCTGATTCTCTGCTATGACATGAAGACAGATTCTGCGCTGACATAAGGCCAGATTCTCTGTTACGGGACCTCTCTCCTCTGCCTGGGTGCCTGGGTCTAAATGTGTGACAGTGGCCTGTTCCAGTGGTGGGTGACGTGAAGCCTGATTCTCTGCTATGACATGAAGACAGATTCTGCGCTGACATAAGGCCAGATTCTCTGTTACGGGACCGCTCTCCTCTGTCTGGGTGCCGGGGCCTAAATGTGTGACAGTGGCCTTTTCCAGTGGTGGGTGACGTGAAGCCTGTTTCTCTGCTATGACATGAAGACAGATTCTGCGCTGACATAAGGCCAGATTCTCTGTTACGGGACCTCTCCTTTGCCTGGGTGCCTGGGCCTAAATGTGTGACAGTGGCCTGTTCCAGTGGTGGGTGACGTGAAGCCTGATTCTCTGCTATGACATGAAGACTGATTCTGCGCTGACATGAAGCCAGATTCTCTGCTATGGCATGAAGAGACTGATTCTCTGCTGACATGAAGCCAGATTCTTTGCTATGGCATGAAGAGACTGATTCTCTGCTGACGTGAAGCCAGATTCTCTGCTATGGGACCTCTGTCCAATTGATATTGGTTTATTTTTATTTTTTTTTCAATTTTAATTTTAATTCATTTCCCTATCCACATTTGTTTGCAGTGGATTTACCTACATGTTGCTGCCTTTTGCAGCCCTCTAGCTCTTTCCTGGGCTGTTTTACAGCCTTTTTAGTGCCCAAAAGTTCGGGTCCCCATAGACTTCAATGGGGTTCGGGTTCGGGACGAAGTTCGGATCGGGTTCGGATCCCGAACCCGAACATTTCCGGGAAGTTCGGCCGAACTTCTCGAACCCGAACATCCAGGTGTTCGCTCAACTCTAATTACGAACTGTCCTCGTTTATTTGAATGAATGTAATGTCATTAACAGTGGATATGGTTACTAACTACTACTTTTATCTCTTTCAGATGCATTAAGAACCGGACCCCCACCATGTTTGCCGTCCTTTTCTGTATCCTTTTCAGGTGTTGCTCCTTTTTCTTTTCTACTGTCTCTTTCTATTGTTTAAAAACCCCTCAGTTCATTTTCATCTATAGTTAATGATTGGCTTATTCTCTCCAAATTTACATATTTACACATCTTCCCCATTATAATTTGTATTATATTGTCCCTAGCTTGAGATGCCCAGCCCATTTACAATAGTATAGTCACTGTGGCCAGTTTGAATAGGAGGATCGGAACCGGTGCGTTCCAAGCTGGAACACATCTGCTACTTCCGGTCGCGGCTGAAACGCACCTCCGGTTGCGATCTTTGCGGTGAGTGAACCATATGCATAGATGTCCTCTGCATTCCTATTATTTTCAGCTCCCAATGAGACGCACATAGTATCCCCTTTGGACAAGCGCAACACTAATAGTACTTTGAGGCTATATGAAAGGTGATATGCGTTCCAGCATGGAACGCATAGACACTTCCGGTTTTGGCTACTTCCTTCCGGGCCGGCTATATCTTACCACATGCACCTCTCAGCCTTAGCGTCTATATGGGTGTGGACACACCATTAGCTTTTACTCCTTCCACGTTTCTTCTTTACGGCAACTTGGTAAGTGTTGTTTTGTCCTGATGGGGGCACCCGGTTCTACCCCAATAGCCATATATGCATCTAGATGTCTCTGTTGTTCCGAGTGTTACTCTGGGGCTTTAGTCGCTCCCAGACTGTATGGGCTGCTGCCTATTCCAAAGGATCGCAGATTGTAGATTATACACTCCTCTATGTATAGCATAATTCAATATTTATCCTAAATGTCGTTTCAACAGATATGGAATTGCATTTGACTGCTACAGTCCAATTGTGTAAAACAATAGAGTATATATATATATATATATATATATATATATATATATAACCAGATTTATGTACATGAAGTCTCTGTATTGCTTAAAAAAAATCTTTTTTCCTTTTTCTATTTTTTTGACATTTTTTTGATGTCTTTTTGATGTTTTCTTGATGTCTTTTTGATGTTTCTTGTTACCACAGTCGAGTGTCACTCAGTATGTAAGGTGACAGCCCTACTGGATGATAACAGATGTCATTGATATATATTTAAGTTGATGTTGCCACTATTATGTATACTTATGGAATATTTTTTCATTATCACAGTGTTTGATAAAGGTCTTATGACCGAAACGTCACAAATTGGTGAAGTTGCCACAAAAATAAACAAACCGGAACAATAGTTCTTGGATTGAGTGCGGTTGTTTTTTCTTTCACTCATCATACTGCTGCCATCTACAGATTCTGTCATTGTGCCACTCGGTGGCCTTCTCATGATGTTGCTGCTGCATCCGCCACCTCCAGACTCTGTCATTGTGCCTCTTGGTGGCCTCATCATACTGCTGCCATCTACAGATTCTGTCATTGTGCCACTCTGTGTTCTTCTCATAATGCTGCTGGGGCATTCGACACCTAAAGACTCTGTCATTTTGCCACTCAGTGGCCATCTCCTGATGCTGATGCTGCATCCGTCACCTCCAAACTCTGTCATTGTGCCACTCGGTGGCTTTCCCATGATGCTGCTGCTGCATCTGCCACCTCCAGACTCTGTGATTGTGCCACTCAGCGGCTTTCTCATGATGGTGCTGCTGCATCCGTCACCTTCAAACTCTGCCATTGTACCTCTCGGTGGCCTCATCATGCTTCTGCCATCTCCAGACTCTGTGATTGTGCCACTCGGTGGCTTTCTCATGATGCTGCTGCTGAAACCGTCACCTGCAGACTCTGTTATTGTGCCACTCGCTGGCCTTATCATACTGCTGCCATCTCCAGACTATGTCATTGTGCCAATCGGTGTCCTTCTCATGATGCTGCTGCTGCATCTGCCACCTCCAGACTCTGTAATTGTGACACTTGGTGGCCTCCTCATACTGCTGCCACCTCTAGACTCTGTAATTGTGCCACTCGGTGGCCTCCTCACACTAACACCACCTCCACGTTATGTCATTGTGCCACTCTGTAACCTTCTCATGATGCTGCTGCTGCATCTGCCACCTCCAGAATCTGTCCTTGTGCTACTTGGTGGCCTCATCATACTGCTGCCATCTACAGATTCTGACATTGTTCCACTCTGTAGAATTCTCATGATGTTGCTGCTGCATCCACCACATCCAGACTCTGTCATTGTGCCTCTCGGTGGCCTCGTCATACTGCACCCATCTCCAGACTCTTTCATTCTGCCACTCGGTGGCCTACTCCCTATGCTGCATCCGCCACCTCCAGACTTTGTCATTGTGCCACTCAGTGGTCTTCACTTGATGCTGCTGCATACACCACCTCCAGACTCTGTCATTATGCCAATCGGTGGCTTTCTCATGGTTCTGCTGCTGCATCCGTCACCTCCAGACTCTGATATTGTGATAGTCGGTGGCCTCCACATACTACCGCCACTTCCAGACTCTGTCATTGTGCCAATCATTGACCTTCTCATTCTGCTGTCATTTCCAAACTCTGTCGTTGTGCCACTCGGTGGCATTCTCATGAGGCTGCTGCTGCATCCGCCACCTCCAGACTCTGTCATTGTGCCATTTGGTGGCCTCATCATACTGCCGCCACCTCCAGACTCTGTCAATGTGCCACTAAGTGGCCTCCTCATACTGCTGCCATCTCCAGACTCTGTCATTGTGCCACTCGGTGTCCTTCTCATGATGCTGATGCTGCATCCGTAACCTTCAGACTCTAAAATTGTTCCTCTCGGTGGCCTCGTCATACTGCAGCCATCTCAAGACACTTTTATTGTGCCACTCGGTGGCCATCTCCTTAGGCTGCGGCTGCATCGGCCACCTCCAGACTATGTAATTATGCCACTCAGTGGCTTTCTCATGATTCTGCTGCTGCATCTGTCACATCCAGACTCTGTTATTGTGCCACTCGGTGGCCTTATTATGCTGCTGTCACCTCCAGACTTTGTCAATGTGACACTCGGTTACCTCCTCATACTGCCGCCACTTCCAGACTCTGTCATTGTGCCACTCGGTGGCATTCTCATTATGCTGCTGCTGCATCGGTCATCTCCAGACTCTGACATTGTGTTACTCGGTGACCTCCTCATAATACCCTCACCTCCAGACTCTGTCATTGTGCCACTCGGTGGATTTCTCATGACTCTGCTGCTGCATCCGTCTCCTCCAGACTCTGTCATTGTGCCACTCGGTGGATTTCTCATGACTTTGCTGCTGCATCCGTCTCCTCTAGACTCTGTAATTGTGCTACTCAGTGGCATTCTCATGATGCTGCTGCTGCTGCATCCGCCACCTCCAGATTCTGTCATTGTGCCACTCGGTGGCCTCATTATACTGCTGCCATCTCCAGACTCTGTGATTGTGCCACTCGGTGGCTTTCTCATGATGCTGCTGCAGCCGTCACCTGCAGACTCTGTTATTGTGCTACTCGCTGGTCTTATCATACTGCTGCCATCTCCAGACTCTGTCATTTTGTCACTCTGTGACTTTCTCATGAGGCTGCTGCTGCATCCGTCACCTCCAAACTGTCTGCCACTTGGTGGCCTCCTCACACTACCACCACCTCCAGACTATGTAATTGTGCCACTCGGTGACCTTCTCATGATGCTGCTGCATCCGCCACCTCCAGACTCTGTCATTGTGCCACTCGGTGGCCTCCTCATTCTGCTGCCATCTCCAGACTCTGTCATTGTGCCACTCGGTGGCTTTCTCATGATGCTGCTGCTGAAACTGTCACCTGCAGACTCTGTTATTGTGCCACTCACTGGCCTTATCATACTGCTGTCATCTCCAGACTCTGTCATTGTGCCAATCGGTGTTCTTCTCATGATGCTGCTGCAGCATCTGCCACCTCCAGACTCTGTAATTGTGACACTTGGTGGCCTCCTTATACAGCTGCCACCTACAGACTCTGTAATTGTGCCACTCGGTGGCCTCCTCACACTAACACCACCTCCACATTATGTCATTGTGCCACTCTGCAACCTTTTTATGATGCTGCTGCTGCAACCGCCACCTCCAGACTCTGTCATTGTGCTACTCAGTGGCATTCTCATGATGCTGCTGCTGCATCCGCCACCTCCAGACTCTGTCATTGTGCCACCCGGTGGCCTCCTCATTCTGCAGCCATCTCCAGACTCTGTCATTGTGCCACTCGGTGGCCTCCTCATACTGCCGCCATTTTTAGACTCTGTCATTGTGCCACTCGGTAGCATTCTCATGATGCTGCTGCTGCATCTGCCACCTCCACACTCTGTAATTGTGTCACTCTGTGGTCTCCTTATACTGCCGCCACTTCCAGACTCTGTCATTGTGCCACTCGGTGGCTTTCTCATGAATCTGCTGCTGCATCCGTCTCATCCAGACTCTGTTATTGTGCCACTTGGTGGCTTCATCATACTGCTGCCACCTCCAGACTTTGTCAATGTGACACTTGGTGGCCTCCTCATACTGCCGCCACCTCCAGACTCTGTAATTGTGCCACTTTTTGAGCTCCTCATACTGCTGCCATCTCCAGACTCTGTCATTGTGCCTCTCGGTGACCATCTCATGATGCTGCTGCTGCATCCACCACCTCTAGACTCTGTCATTGTGCCACTCGGTGGCCTTCTCCTTATGCTGCAGCTGCATCCGCAACCTCCAGACTCTGTAATTGTGCCTCTCGTTGGCCTCGTCATACTGCAACCATCTCCAGACTCCTTCATTGTGCCACTCGGTGGCCTTCTAATGATGCTGCTTCTGCATCCGCCACCTCCAGACTCTGTCATTGTGCCACTCGGTGGTTTTCTCATTATTCTGCTGCTGCATCCGTCACCTCCAGACTCTATTATTGTGCCACTCGGTGGCCTTCTCATACTGCTGCCACCTCCAGACTTTGTCAATGTGACACTCGGTGGCCTCCTCATACTGCCGCCACTTCCAGACTCTGTCATTGTGCCACTCGGTTTCCTTCTCCTTATGCTGCAGCTGCATCCGCCACCTCTAGACTCTGTCAATGTGACACTTGGTTGCATCCTCATATTGCCGCCACCTCCAGACTCTGTAATTGGGCCACTCGGTGGCCTCCTCCTGCTGCAGCCACCTCCAGACTCTGAAATTGTTCCACTCGTGGCCTTCTCATGATGCTGCTGCTGCATCCGTCACCTCCACATTCTGTCATTGTGCCACTCGGTGGCTTTCTCATAAGGCTGCTGCTGCATCCGTCACCTCCAGAATCTGTCATTGTGCCAATCGGTGGCTTTCTCATGATGCTGCTGCTGCATCCGTCACCTCCAGACTCTGTCATTGTGCACTAGGTGGCATCCTTATACTGCTGCCATCTCCAGACTCTGTAATTGTACCACTCGTTGGCCTCCTCATACTTCAGCCACCTCCAGACTTTGCAATTGAGCCACTCTGTGGTCTTCTCATGATGCTGCTGCTGCTGCATCTGTCTCCTCCAGACTCTGTCAATGTGCCACTTGGTGGCTTTCTCATGATGGTGCTGCTGCATCTGTCACCCCTGGACTCTGACATTCTGTTACTCGTGGCCTCCTCATACTACCCTCACCTCCAGACTCTGTCATTGTGCCACTCGGTGGCCTTCTCCTTATGCTACAGCTGCATCCGCCACCTCAAGACTCTGTCATTGTGCCTCTCGGTGGCCTCGTCATACTGCAGCCATCTCCAGACTCTTTCAATGTGCCACTCAGTGGCCTTCTCATGATGCTGCTTCTGCATAGGCTACCTCCAGACTCTGTCATTGAGCCACTTGGTGGCCTCATCATACTGCCGCCACCTCCAGACTCTGTAATTGTGCCACTCGGTGGCCTGCTCATACTGCCTACCACTTCCAGACTTTGTCATTGTGCCACTCAGTGACCTTCTCATTCTGCTGTCATTTCCAGACTCTGCCATTGTGCCACTCGGTGGAATTCTCATGATGCTGCTGCTGCATCTGCCACCTCCACACTCTGAAATTGTATCACTCGGTGGCCTCCTCATACTGCCGTTACTTCCAGACTGTTATTGTGCCACTCGGTGGCATTCTCATGATGCTGCTGCTGCATCTGCCACCTCCAGACTTTGTCATTGTGCCACTCGGTGGCTTTCTCATGATGCTGCTGCTGCAACCGTCTCCTCCAGACTCTCTTATTGTGCCACTCGGTGGATTTCTCATGATGCTGCTGCTGCATCCGTCACCTCCAGACTCTGTCATTGTGCCACTCGGTTTCCTTCTCCTTATGCTGCAGCTGCATCCGCCACCTCTAGACTCTGTCAATGTGACACTTGGTTGCATCCTCATATTGCCGCCACCTCCAGACTCTGTAATTGGGCCACTCGGTGGCCTCCTCCTGCTGCAGCCACCTCCAGACTCTGAAATTGTTCCACTCGTGGCCTTCTCATGATGCTGCTGCTGCATCCGTCACCTCCACATTCTGTCATTGTGCCACTCGGTGGCTTTCTCATAAGGCTGCTGCTGCATCCGTCACCTCCAGAATCTGTCATTGTGCCAATCGGTGGCTTTCTCATGATGCTGCTGCTGCATCCGTCACCTCCAGACTCTGTCATTGTGCACTAGGTGGCATCCTTATACTGCTGCCATCTCCAGACTCTGTAATTGTACCACTCGTTGGCCTCCTCATACTTCAGCCACCTCCAGACTTTGCAATTGAGCCACTCTGTGGTCTTCTCATGATGCTGCTGCTGCTGCATCTGTCTCCTCCAGACTCTGTCAATGTGCCACTTGGTGGCTTTCTCATGATGGTGCTGCTGCATCTGTCACCCCTGGACTCTGACATTCTGTTACTCGTGGCCTCCTCATACTACCCTCACCTCCAGACTCTGTCATTGTGCCACTCGGTGGCCTTCTCCTTATGCTACAGCTGCATCCGCCACCTCAAGACTCTGTCATTGTGCCTCTCGGTGGCCTCGTCATACTGCAGCCATCTCCAGACTCTTTCAATGTGCCACTCAGTGGCCTTCTCATGATGCTGCTTCTGCATAGGCTACCTCCAGACTCTGTCATTGAGCCACTTGGTGGCCTCATCATACTGCCGCCACCTCCAGACTCTGTAATTGTGCCACTCGGTGGCCTGCTCATACTGCCTACCACTTCCAGACTTTGTCATTGTGCCACTCAGTGACCTTCTCATTCTGCTGTCATTTCCAGACTCTGCCATTGTGCCACTCGGTGGAATTCTCATGATGCTGCTGCTGCATCTGCCACCTCCACACTCTGAAATTGTATCACTCGGTGGCCTCCTCATACTGCCGTTACTTCCAGACTGTTATTGTGCCACTCGGTGGCATTCTCATGATGCTGCTGCTGCATCTGCCACCTCCAGACTTTGTCATTGTGCCACTCGGTGGCTTTCTCATGATGCTGCTGCTGCAACCGTCTCCTCCAGACTCTCTTATTGTGCCACTCGGTGGATTTCTCATGATGCTGCTGCTGCATCCGTCACCTCCAGACTCTGTCATTGTGCCACTCGGTTTCCTTCTCCTTATGCTGCAGCTGCATCCGCCACCTCTAGACTCTGTCAATGTGACACTTGGTTGCATCCTCATATTGCCGCCACCTCCAGACTCTGTAATTGGGCCACTCGGTGGCCTCCTCCTGCTGCAGCCACCTCCAGACTCTGAAATTGTTCCACTCGTGGCCTTCTCATGATGCTGCTGCTGCATCCGTCACCTCCACATTCTGTCATTGTGCCACTCGGTGGCTTTCTCATAAGGCTGCTGCTGCATCCGTCACCTCCAGAATCTGTCATTGTGCCAATCGGTGGCTTTCTCATGATGCTGCTGCTGCATCCGTCACCTCCAGACTCTGTCATTGTGCACTAGGTGGCATCCTTATACTGCTGCCATCTCCAGACTCTGTAATTGTACCACTCGTTGGCCTCCTCATACTTCAGCCACCTCCAGACTTTGCAATTGTGCCACTCTGTGGTCTTCTCATGATGCTGCTGCTGCTGCATCTGTCTCCTCCAGACTCTGTCAATGTGCCACTTGGTGGCTTTCTCATGATGGTGCTGCTGCATCTGTCACCCCTGGACTCTGACATTCTGTTACTCGTGGCCTCCTCATACTACCCTCACCTCCAGACTCTGTCATTGTGCCACTCGGTGGCCTTCTCCTTATGCTACAGCTGCATCCGCCACCTCAAGACTCTGTCATTGTGCCTCTCGGTGGCCTCGTCATACTGCAGCCATCTCCAGACTCTTTCAATGTGCCACTCAGTGGCCTTCTCATGATGCTGCTTCTGCATAGGCTACCTCCAGACTCTGTCATTGAGCCACTTGGTGGCCTCATCATACTGCCGCCACCTCCAGACTCTGTAATTGTGCCACTCAGTGGCCTGCTCATACTGCCTACCACTTCCAGACTTTGTCATTGTGCCACTCAGTGACCTTCTCATTCTGCTGTCATTTCCAGACTCTGCCATTGTGCCACTCGGTGGAATTCTCATGATGCTGCTGCTGCATCTGCCACCTCCACACTCTGAAATTGTATCACTCGGTGGCCTCCTCATACTGCCGTTACTTCCAGACTGTTATTGTGCCACTCGGTGGCATTCTCATGATGCTGCTGCTGCATCTGCCACCTCCAGACTTTGTCATTGTGCCACTCGGTGGCTTTCTCATGATGCTGCTGCTGCAACCGTCTCCTCCAGACTCTCTTATTGTGCCACTCGGTGGATTTCTCATGATGCTGCTGCTGCATCCGTCACCTCCAGACTCTGTCATTGTGCCACTCGGTGGCCTCATCATACTGCTGCCATCTCCAGACTCTGTGATTGTGCCACTCGGTGGCTTTCTCATGAGGCTGCTGCAGCCGTCACCTCCAGACTCTGTCATTGTGCGACTCGGTGGCTTTCTCATGATGCTGCTGCTGCATCTGCACCTCCAGACTCTGTCATTGTGCCTCTCGGTGGCCTCATCATGCTGCTGCCATCTCCAGACTCTGTGATTGTGCCACTCGGTGGCTTTCTCATGATGCTGCTGCTGCAACCGTCTTCTCCAGACTCTTTCATTGTGCCACTCGGTGGATTTCTCATGATGCTGCTGCTGCATCCGTCACCTCCAGACTCTGTCATTGTGCCACTCGGTGGCCTCATCATACGGCTGCCATCTCCAGACTCTGTGATTGTGCCACTCGGTGGCTTTCTCATGAGGCTGCTGCAGCCATCACCTGCAGACACTGTTATTGTGCTACTCGCTGGTCTTATCATACTGCTGCCATCTCCAGACTCTGTCATTTTGTCACTCTGTGACTTTCTCATGAGGCTGCTGCTGCATCTGCCACCTCCAGACTCTGTAATTGTGACACTTGGTGGCCTCCTCATACTGCTGCAACCTCCAGACACTGCAATTGTGCCACTCGGTGGCCTCCTCACACTAACACCACCTCCACATTATGTCATTGTGCCACTCTGTAACCTTCTCATGATACTGCTGCTGCATACGCCACCTCCAGACTGTCATTGTGTCACTTGGTGGCCTCCTCACACTACCACCACCTCCAGACTATGTAATTGTGCCACTCGGTGACCTTCTCATGATGCTGCTGCTGCATCCGCCACCTCCAGACTCTGTCATTGTGCCATTTGGTGGACATCTCCTGATGCTGATGCTGTATCCATCACCTCCAGACTCTGTCATTGTGTCACTCGGTGGCCTCCTCATTCTGCTGCCATCTCCAGACTCTGTGATTGTGCCACTCGGTGGCTTTCTCATGATGCTGCTGCTGCATCTGCCACCTCCAGACTCTGTCATTGTGCCTCTCGGTGGCCTCATCATGCTGCTGCCATCTCCAGACTCTGTGATTGTGCCACTCGGTGGCTTTCTCATGAGGCTGCTGCAGCCATCACCTGCAGACACTGTTATTGTGCTACTCGCTGGTCTTATCATACTGCTGCCATCTCCAGACTCTGTCATTTTGTCACTCTGTGACTTTCTCATGAGGCTGCTGCTGCATCTGCCACCTCCAGACTCTGCAATTGTGACACTTGGTGGCCTCCTCATACTGCTGCCACCTCCAGACTCTGCAATTGTGCCACTCGGTGGCCTCCTCACACTAACACCACCTCCACATTATGTCATTGTGCCACTCTGTAACCTTCTCATGATACTGCTGCTGCATACGCCACCTCCAGACTGTCATTGTGTCACTTGGTGGCCTCCTCACACTACCACCACCTCCAGACTATGTAATTGTGCCACTCGGTGACCTTCTCATGATGCTGCTGCTGCATCCGCCACCTCCAGACTCTGTCATTGTGCCATTTGGTGGACATCTCCTGATGCTGATGCTGTATCCATCACCTCCAGACTCTGTCATTGTGTCACTCGGTGGCCTCCTCATTCTGCTGCCATCTCCAGACTCTGTGATTGTGCCACTCGGTGGCTTTCTCATGATGCTGCTGCTGCATCTGCCACCTCCAGACTCTGTAATTGTGACACTTGGTGGCCTCCTCATACTGCTGCCACCTACAGACTCTGTAATTGTGCCACTCGGTGGCCTCCTCACACTAACACCACCTCCACATTATGTCATTGTGCCACTCTGCAACCTTTTTATGATGCTGCTGCTGCAAACGCCACCTCCAGACTCTGTCATTGTTCTACTCAGTGGCATTCTCATGATGCTGCTGCTGCATCTGCCACCTCCAGACTCTTTCATTGTGCCTCTCGGTGGCCTCATGATGCTGCTGCCATCTCCAGGCTCTGTGATTGTGCCACTCGGTGGCTTTCTCATGATGCTGCGGCTGAAACCGTCACCTGCAGACTCTGTTATTGTGCCACTCGCTGGCCTTATCATACTGCTGCCATCTACAGATTCTGTCATAGTGCCAGTCGCTGGCACTCTCATGATGCTGCTGCTGCATCCAACACCTCCAGACTCTGTCATTCTGCCAATAGGTGGCTTTCTCATGATTCTGCTGCTGCATCCATCACCTCCAGACTCTGTCATCGTTCCACTCGGTGGCCTCATCATACTGCTGCCATCTACAGATTCTGTCATTGTTCCACTCTGTGGAATTCTCATGATGCTGCTTTTGCATCCGCCACCTCTAGACTCTGTCATTGTGCCACTCGCTGGCTTTCTCATGATTCTGCTGCTGCATCCCTCACCTCCAGACTCTGTCATTGTGCCTCTCTGTGGCCTCCTCATACTACCCTCACCTCCAGACTCTGTCATTGTGCCTCTCTGTGGCCTCCTCATACTACCCTCACCTCCAGACTCTGTCATTGTGCCTCTCGGTGACCATCTCATGATGCTGCTGCTGCATCCACCACCTCCAGACTCTGTAATTGTGCCTCTCGGTGGCCTCCTCATACTACCCTCACCTCTAGACTCTGTCATTGTGCCACTCGGTTTCCTTCTCCTTATGCTGCAGCTGCATCCGCCACCTCCAGACTCTGTCATTGTGCCACTCGGTGGCCTCCTAATGCTGCAGCCACCTGCAGACTCTGCAATTGTGCCACTCGGTGTCCTTCTCATGATGCTGCTGCTGCATCTGTCACCTCTAGCCTCTGTCATTGTGCCTCCCGATTGCCAGATCATACTGCTGCCATCTCCAGAGTCTTTCATTGTGCCAATCGGCGGCCTTCTCATGATGCTTCTTCTGCATACGCCACCTCCAGACTCTGTCATTTGGTGGCTACCCGACTGTTTAAGGAGGGTAGACAGGGACTGGGGGTCCCCTTCCCCCCCCCTTTCCCTTCATAGTTCTTTAGGGGCATTTTCTGGCCCTTGTTTGGGAGTTTAAGGGTTAGGAGTTAGGGAAGGGTTAATAGTTTGTGCGGCAGGAAGAGGAGGTGGGTAGTGGGGAGGGTACTTATGTGCGGGTCCCGCCCATTCTCTCCCTCTTGATCGGAAGCGCGGTGCCTGGTGAGTCGCATCTGCGTTCTGTCCGCACAAGAGAGAGAGATAGCTGCGGGTGATGCCCGTCTGAAGGAGGTCTTGCTGGCGCGCATGGCAGAGGGAGGTCAGGGATGGCTGCGCTCGTTTTTATGCAGCCTGGGTTCTCCTGATCCTTCACCCCCTTCTGTTAGTGCTCCGGCTGCTACTGTTTCTGTGCAGCCTGGTGTAGACTCGGTCCTTATTTGGGAAGATGGTTCTAAGTATGGGCCAGTGTGGGTAGGGGTGTCCCCTCCCCTCCTTCATCCCTTTGTTATTACCAACAGTCTGGTGGCTACCCGACTGTTTAAGGAGGGTAGACAGGGACTGGGGGTCCCCTTCCCCCCCCCCCCTTTCCCTTCGTAGTTCTTTAGGGGCATTTTCTGGCCCCTGTTTGGGAGTTTAAGGGTTAGGAGTTAGGGAAGGGTTAATAGTTAGTGCGGCAGAAAGAGGAGGTGGGTAGTGGGGAGGGTACTTATGTGCGGGTCCCGCCCATTCTCTCCCTCTTGATCGGAAGCGCGGTTCCCTACCCTCCCTCCCTTTTGTTGGAGATGTTTTGAGGTTTCATGTTATTTAATATTTATTTTCATGTTATTTAATATTTTTTTTGGCAATGTGTATGCCCCCAAGGGGAGCAGTATGCGGTTGTTTGAAGAATTTTCAAGTCACAGCTGGCGGCAATTTACTGTTACCAAACAAGGTGTTAATGATGGGTTTGGCGGAACTGCCCGTTGGGAGTCCAGCGGTTGGCAGAGCGTGCGGTTTTATAATGTTTGCCGTTTATAAATAATAAATATAGCTGTGGTCGACTACCACCCTGCAATAAAGAAAGTTAAAGGAAAGAACGTGGTCAGTGTCCTTATTTGGGGGATGGTTCTAAGTATGGGCCAGTGTGGGTAGGGGTGTCCCCTCCCCTCCTTCATCCCTTTGTTATTACCAGTCGTGCCACTCGGTAACTTTATCATGATGCTGCTGCTGCATCCGTCACCTCCAGCCTGTCATTGTGTTACTTGTTGGCCTCCTCCAGACTCTGTTATTGTGCTACTCGGTGGCCTCATCATACTGCTGCCATCTACAGATTCTGTCATTGTGCCACTTAGTGGACTTCTCATGATGCTGCTGCTGCATCCGCCACCTCCAGACTCTGTCATTGTGCCACTCGTGGGCCTCCTCATAATGCCGCTATTTTTAGACTCTGTCATTGTGCCACTCGGTAGCATTCTCATGATGCTGCTGCTGCATCTGCCACCTCCACACTAATTGTGTCACTCTGTGGCCTCCTTATACTGCCGCCACCTCCAGACTCTGTCATTGTGCCTCTCGGTTGCCTCATCATACTGCTGCCATCTTCAGACTTTTTCATTGTGCCACTCTGTGCCACTTCTAGACTCTTTCATTGTGCACTAGGTGGCCTACTCATTCTTCTTCCATCTCCAGACAGGGCCGGCCTTTGGGGTGTGCGGGCTGTGCGGCCGCACAGGGCGCCATAGCAACAGGGGCGCCGGGCGGCCGACAGCTCGCAATGTAATATGCGGCAGGCGAGGCGGCACTTGTGTTCTCCCTCGGGGCGGGGCAGGCACTGAGATGAGCCAGGGCTGGAGATGATAGTTCTCTGCCCCACCGCCGATGTTCTATTCAGCAGCGCAGTGGAGAAGGAGTCTCTCCCTCCCTCCTGTGCTGCTGCTGCCCCCGCCGCTGCCAATAAGAAGAGAGACGGGAGGAGGAGGGGAGGGGCTGTGGCCACTGCGCCACCAATGAAGATAACTGACCTGTAATACAAATACAGGAGGTGGGTGCTGGAATCAAATAGCCGGCACCCGACCTCTATGACAGGGAGTTGCGATCAGCTGCAGTTGAGTTAACCCTTCAGGTGCGATACCTGAGGGGTTAACTGTCGCTGATCGCAGCTCCCTGTCACAAAGGTCGGGTGCTGGCTATTTGATTCCAGCACCCGCCTCCTGTATTTGTATAAGAAACGTTGGTGGCACAGTGCGCCCCCCCCCCCCAACACCCCAGTATAAGAAACATTGGTGGCTCAGTTGGCAGTGCCAATGAGGGTTAAAAAATAATAAAAAAAATTAACTCACCTCCACCAGTTGATCGCACAGCTGCCGGTCTCCTGTTCTTTCTTCAGGACCTGTGGTGATGTCACTGAGCTCATCACATGGTCCATTACCATGGTGATGTATCATGTATCATGTAATGAGCACAGTGATGTCACCACAGGTCCTGAAGAAAGAACAGGAGACGATCAATTGGAGGAGGTGAGTTAATTATTATTATTTTTTTTTAACCCTCATTGGCACTGCCCACTGCGCCACCAATGTTTATTATATTGAGGGGGGGCGCACTGCACCACCAATGTTTATTATATTGAGGGGGGCGCACTGTACCACCAATGTTTATTATATTGCGCCACCAATGTTTATTATATTGGGGGGGGCGCTCTGCGCCACCAATGTTTATTATACTGGGGTGTTGGGGGGGCGCACTGCACCACCAATGTTTATTATACTGGGGGGGGCGCACTGTGCCAATGTTTATTATATTGGGGGGGCGCACTGCCCCACCAATGTTTATTATACTGGGGTGTTGGGGGGGCGCACTGCGCCACCAATGTTTATTATACTGGGGGGAATTATGGGCCAGTGCACAAGTGCGGTGATCGGATGGATGTTCTCAGCTGGACACCGGCCGACACTGCGCATGCGCTAGGAGCCTCACCAGCGGTTAGGGTAGGAAAAAAGCACTGGCCCGTACGTAATTTTTCCCTTCCCTAACCGCTGGTGAGGCTCCCGGTGCATGCGCAGTGTCGGCCGGTGTCCAGCTGAGAACATCCATCCAATCACTGCGCCTGCACACTGGCCCATAGTTTTTCTCTACCCTAACCGCCGGCGAGGCTCCTGGCGCATGCGCACTCTGCTGTGAAATTTCCCTAACCTGTCGTTGTGCGCCTGCGCGGCGCTGCACACCTCCTCACGTCATGTCCGGTGCGACCGGAAGTGACGAGGGTAGGGAAATCTCACGAAGTAGGGAAGTATAACATTACACGGGCCTTTGGGCCCTGCCTACAGACTCTGTCATTGTGCCACTCGGTGGCCTTCTCATGATGCTGTTGCTGCATACGCCGCTTCCAGACTCTGTCATTGTGCCACTCGGTGGCGTTGTCCTCATGCTGCAGCTGCATCCGCCACCTCTAGACTCTGTCAATGTGACACTTGGTGGCATCCTCATATTGCCGCCACCTCCAGACTCTGTAATTGTGCCACTCGGTGGCCTCCTCATACTGCTGCTATCTCGAGACTCTGTAATTGGGCCACTCGGTGGCCTCCTCCTGCTGCAGCCACCTCCAGACTCTGAAAATGTTCCACTCGTGGCCTTCTCATGATGCTGCTGCTGCATCCGTCACCTCCACATTCTCTCATTGTGCCACTCGGTGGCTTTCTCATAAGGCTGCTGCTGCATCCGTCACCTCCAGAATCTGTCATTGTGCCAATCGGTGGCTTTCTCATGATGCTGCTGCTGCATCCGTCACCTCCAGACTCTGTCATTGTGCACTAGGTGGCATCCTTATACTGCTGCCATCTCCAGACTCTGTAATTGTGCCACTCGTTGGCCTCCTCATACTGCAGCCACCTCCAGACTTTGCAATTGTGCCACTCGGTGGTCTTCTCATGATGCTGCATCTGTCTCCTCCAGACTCTGTCAATGTGCCACTTGGTGGCTTTCTCATGATGGTGCTGCTGCATCTGTCACCCCTGGACTCTGACATTCTGTTACTCGGTGGCCTCCTCATACTACCCTCACCTCCAGACTCTGTCATTGTGCCACTCGGTGGCCTTTTCTTTATGCTACAGCTGCATCCGCCACCTTAAGACTCTGTCATTGTGCCTCTCGGTGGCCTAGTCATACTGCAGCCATCTCTAGACTCTTTCAATGTGCCACTCAGTGGCCTTCTCATGAAGCTGCTTCTGCATAGGCTACCTCCAGACTCTGTCATTGAGCCACTTGGTGGCCTCATCATACTGCCGCCACCTCCAGACTCTGTAATTGTGCCACTCGGTGGCCTGCTCATACTGCCTACCACTTCCAGACTTTGTCATTGTGCCACTCAGTGACCTTCTCATTCTGCTGTCATTTCCAGACTCTGCCATTGTGCCACTCGGTGGAATTCTCATGATGCTGCTGCTGCATCTGCCACCTCCACACTCTGTAATTGTATCACTCGGTGGCCTCCTCATACTGCCGTTACTTCCAGACTGTTATTGTGCCACTCGGTGGCATTCTCATGATGCTGCTGCTGCATCTGCCACCTCCAAACTTTGTCATTGTGCCACTCGATGGCTTTCTCATGATGCTGCTGCTGCAACCGTCTCCTCCAGACTCTCTCATTGTGCCACTCGGTGGCTTTCTCATGATGCTGCTGCTGCATCCGTCACCTCCAGACTCTGTCATTGTGCTACTCGCTGGTCTTATCATACTGCTGCCATCTCCAGACTCTGTCATTTTGTCACTCTGTGACTTTCTCATGAGGCTGCTGCTGCATCTGCCACCTCCAGACTCTGTAATTGTGACACTTGGTGGCCTCCTCATACTGCTGCCACCTCCAGACTCTGTAATTGTGCCACTCGGTGGCCTCCTCACACTAACACCACCTCCACATTATGTCATTGTGCCACTCTGTAAACTTCTCATGATGCTGCTGCTGCATCCGCCACCTCCAGACTTTGTCATTGTGCCACTCGGTTGCCTCATCATACTGCTGCCATCTACAGATTCTGTCATAGTGCCAGTCGCTGGCATTCTCATGATACTGCTGCTGCATCCGCCACCTCCAGACTCTGTCATTCTGCCAATCAGTGGCTTTCTCATGATTCTGCTGCTGCATCCGTCACCTCCAGACTCTGTCATTGTTCCACTTGGTGGCCTCATCATACTGCTGCCATCTACAGATTCTGTCATTGTTCCACTCTGTGGCCTTCTCATGATGCTGATGCTGCATCCGTCACCTCCAGACTCTGCCATTGTGCCACTCGGTGGCCTCCTCATTCTGCTTCCATCTCCAGACTCTGTCATTGTGCCTCTCTGTGGCCTTCTCATGATGCTGCTGCTGCATCCGCCACCTCAAAACTGTCATTATACCACTCGTTGACCTCCTCATACTACCGTCACCTCCAAACTTTGTCATTGTGCCGCTCAGTGGCATTTAAATGATGCTGCTGCATCTGCCACCTCCAGACTCTGTCATTGTGCCAATCATTGGTTTTCTCATAGTTCTGCTGCTGCATCCGTCACCTCCAGACTCAGACATTGTGAAAGTAGGTGGCCTCCTCATACTACCGCTACTTCCAGACTCTGTCATTGTGCCACTCAGTGACCTTCTCATTCTGCTGTCTTTTCCAAACTCTGTCGTTGTGCCACTCGGTGGCATTCTCATGATGCTGCTGCTGCATCCGCCACCTCCAGACTCTGTCATTGTGCCATTTGGTGGCCTCATCATACTGCCGCCACCTCCAGACTTTGTCATTGTGCTACTAAGTGGCCTCCTCATACTGCTGCCATCTCCAGACTCTGTCATTGTGCCACTCGGTGTCCTTCTCATGATGCTGATGCTGCATCCATAACATCCAGACTCTGTCATTGTGCCTCTTGGTGACCATCTCATGATGCTGCTGCTTACTGCTTCTACATCCGCCACCTCCAGACTCTGTCATTGTGCCCCTTGGTGGCCTAGTCATACTGCAGCCATCTCCAGACTTTGCAATTGTGCCACTCGGTGGTCTTCTCATAATGCTGCTGCTGCATCTGTCTCCTCCAGACTCTGTCAATGTGCCACTTGGTAGCTTTCTCATGATGGTGCTGCTGCATCTCGGTGGCCTGCTCATACTGCCGCCACTTCCAGACTTTGTCATTGTGCCACTCAGTGACCTTCTCATTCTGCTGTCATTTCCAGACTCTGCCATTGTGCCACTCGGTGGAATTATCATGATGCTGCTGCTGCATCTGCCACCTCCACACTATGTAATTTTATCACTCGCTGGCCTCCTCATACTGCCGTTACTTCCAGACTGTTATTGTGCCACTCGTGGCATTCTCATGATGCTGCTGCTACATCCGCCACCTCCAGAGTTTGTCATTGTGCCACTCGGTGGCTTTCTCATGATGCTGCTGCTGCAACCGTCTCCTCCAGACTCTCTCATTGTGCCACTCGGTGGCTTTCTCATGATGCTGCTGCTGCATCCGTCACCTCCAGACTCTGTCATTGTGCCACTCGGTGGCCTCCTCATACTGCTGCCACCTCCAGACTCTGTAATTGTGCCACTCGGTGGCCTCCTCACACTAACACCACCTCCACATTATGTCATTGTGCCACTCTGCAACCTTTTTATGATGATGCTGCTGCTGCATCCGCCACCTCCAGACTCTGTCATTGTGCTACTCAGTGGCATTCTCATGATGCTGCTGCTGCATCCGCCACCTCCAGACTGTCATTGTGCCACTTGGTGGCCTCCTTACACTACCACCACCTCCAGACTATGTAATTGTGCCACTCGGTGACCTTCTCATGATGCTGCTGCTGCATCCGCCACCTCCAGACTCTGTCATTGTGCCATTTGGTGGCACAAATATAGCCATTTGAAATACAGCCATTTTGGGCAAAGAAATATTTACTTCAGGCCTACACTGGTTCAGACCGTGTGAGATACCCCCTCTACATACACGGGTTTGAATCAGGCATTTGAAATTCAGCCATTTGAAATATAGCCATTTTGGGCAAAGAAATATTTACTTCAGGCCTACACCAGTTCAGACCGCGTGAGTATCCCCTCTACATACAGAAGTTTGAATCAGGCATTTGAAATACAGCCATTTGAAATACAGCCATTTTGTCAAAGAAATATTTACTTTAGGCCTACACTGGTTCAGACCCTGTGAGATACCCCCTCTACAAACAGGGGTTTGAATCAGGGATTTAAAATACAGCCATTTGAAATACAGCTATTTTGGGCAAAGAAATTTTTAATTCAGGTCTACACTGGTTCAGACCATGTGAATATCCCCCCTCTACATACAGGGGTTTTAATCAGGCATCTGAAATACAGCCATTTGAAATACAGCCATTTTGGGCAAATAAATATTGAATTCAGGCCTACACTGGATCAAGCCCTGTGAGATACTCCCTCTACATACAGGGATTTGAAATATAGCCATTTGAAATACAGCCATTTTGGGCAAAGACATATTGAATTCAGGCATACACTGGTTCAGACTCTGTGAGAGACTCCCTCTACACACAGGTGTTTGATTCAGGGATTTGAAATACAGTCATTTGAAATACAGCCATTATGGGTAAAGAAATATTTACTTCAGGCCTACACTGGTTCAGGCCCTGTGAGATACCCCCTCTACATACAGGGGTTTGAAGTAGGGATTTAAAATACAACCATTTGAAATACAGCCATTTTGGGCAAAGAAATATTGAATTCAGGCATACACTGGTTCAGACCCTGTGAGATACTCCCTATACATACAGGTGTTTGATTCAGGGATTTGAAATACAGCCATTTGAAATGCAGCCATTTTGGGCAAAGAAATATTGAACTCAGGCCTACATTCGTTCAGGCCCTGTGAGATACTCCCTCTACATACAGGGATTTGAAATACAGCCATTTTGTCAAAGAAATATTTACTTCAGGCCTACACTGGTTCAGACCCTGTGAGATACCCCCTCTACATACAGGGGTTTTGAATCAGACATTTGAAATTCAGCCATTTGAAATATAGTCATTTTGGGCAAAGAAATATTTACTTCAGGCCTACACTTGTTCAGACCGTGTGAGTTATCCCCTCTACATACAGGGGTTTGAATCAGGCATTTGAAATTCAGCCATTTGAAATGTAACCATTTTGGGCAAAGAAATTTTGAATTCAGGCCTACACTGGTTTAGACCCTGTGAGAGACTCCCTCTACACACAGGTGTTTGATTCAGGGATTTGAAATACAGTCATTTGAAATACAGCCATTATGGGTAAAGAAATATTTACTTCAGGCCTACACTGGTTCAGGCCCTGTGAGATACCCCCTCTACATACAGGGGTTTGAAGTAGGGATTTAAAATACAACCATTTGAAATACAGCCATTTTGGGCAAAGAAATATTGAATTCAGGCATACACTGGTTCAGTCCCTGTGAGATACTCCCTATACATACAGGTGTTTGATTCAGGGATTTGAAATACAGCCATTTGAAATGCAGCCATTTTGGGCAAAGAAATATTGAACTCAGGCCTACATTCGTTCAGGCCCTGTGAGATACTCCCTCTACATACAGGGATTTGAAATACAGCCATTTTGTCAAAGAAATATTTACTTCAGGCCTACACTGGTTCAGACCCTGTGAGATACCCCCTCTACATACAGGGGTTTTGAATCAGACATTTGAAATTCAGCCATTTGAAATATAGTCATTTTGGGCAAAGAAATATTTACTTCAGGCCTACACTTGTTCAGACCGCGTGAGTGCCCCCTCTACATACACAAGTTTGAATCAGGCATTTGAAATACAGCCATTTAAAATACAGGCATTTTGGGCAAAGAAATATTGAATTAAGGCCTACACTGGTTCAGCCCCTGTGAGACACTCCCTCTACATACAGGTGTTTGATTCACGGATTTGAAATACAGCCATTTGAAATACAGCTATTTTGTCAAAGAAATATTTACTTCAGGCCTACACTGGTTCAGACCCTGTGAGATACCCCCTCTACATACAGGGGTTTGAATTAGGGATTTGAAATGCAGCCATTTTGGGCAAACAAATATTGAATTCAGGCCTACACTGGTTCAGACCCTGTGAAAGACTCCCTCTACACAAAGGTGTTTGATTCAGGGATTTGAAATACAGCCATTTTGGACAAGAAATATTTACTTCAGGCCTACACTGGTTCAGACCCTGTGAGATACCCCCTCTACATACAGGGGTTTGAATTAGGGATTTAAAATACAGCCATTTTGGGGAAAGAAATATTGAATTCAGGCCTACACAGGTTCAGACCCTGTGAGACACTCCCTTTACAAAAAGAAGTTTGAATCAGACATTTGAAATTAAGCCATTTGAAATACAGCCATTTTGGGCAAAGAAATATTGAATTCAGGCCTACATTGGATCAGGCCCTGTGATTTACTCCCTCTACATACAGGGATTTGAAATACAGCCATTTAAAATACAGCCTTTTTGGGCAAAAAGAAATATTGAATTAAGGCCTACACTGGTTCAGACCCTGTGAGATACTCCCTCTACATACAGGGGTTTGATTCAGGGATTTGAAATACAGTCATTTGAAATACAGCCATTTTGGGCAAAGAAATATTTACTTCAGGCCTACACTGGTTCAGGCCCTATATGATACCCCCTCTACATACAGGGGTTTGATTCAGGGAATTGAAATACAGTCATTTAAAATACAGCCATTTTGGGCAAATAAATATTTACTTCAGGCCTACACTGGTTCAGCCCCTGTGAGATACTCCCTCTACATACAGGGATTTGAAATACAGCCATTTGAAATACAGCCATTTTTGGCAAAGAAATATTGAATTCAGGCCTACACTGATTCAGACCCTGTGAGATACTCCCTCTACATACAGGGGTTTGAGTCAAAGATAATAAATATAGACATTTGAAATACAGCCATTTTGGGCAAATAAATATTTACTTCAGGCCTACACTGGTTCAGACCCTGTGAGATACCCCCTATACATACAGGGGTTTGAATCAGGCATTTGAAATTCAGCCATTTGAAATATAGCCAATTTGGGCTAATAAATATTTACTTCAGGAATACACTGGTTCAGACCACGTGAATAACCCCTCTACATACAGAAGTTTAAATCAGGCATTTGAAATACAGCCATTTGAAATACAGCCATTTTGGGCAAAGAAATATTTACTTCATGCCTACACTGGTTCAGGCCCTATGAGATACCTCCTCTACATACAGGGGTTTGAATCAGGGATTTGAAATACAGCCATTTAAAATACAGCCATTTTGGGCAAAGAAATATTGAATTCAGGCCTACACTGGTTCAGACCGTGTGAGATACCCCCTCTACATACAGGGGTTTAAATTAGGCATCTGAAATACAGCCATTTGAAATACAGCCATTTTGGGCAAAGAAATATTGAATTGAGGCCTACACTCGTTTAGACTCTGTGAGATACTCCCTCTATATACAGGTGTTTGATTCACGGATTTGAAATACAGCCATTTGAAATACAGCCATTTTGTCAAAGAAATATTTACTTCACGCCTACACTGGTTCAGACCCTGTGAGATACCCCCTCTACATACAGGCGTTTGAATTAGGGATTTGAAATACAGCCATTTTGGGCAAAGAAATATTGAATTCAGGCCTACACTGGTTCAGACCCTGTGAGAGACTCCAGCTACACACGGGTGTTTGATTCAAGGATTTGAAATACAGCCATTTTGGACAATAAATATTTACTTCAGGCCTATACTGGTTCAGGCCCTGTGAGATACTCTCTCTACATACAGGGGTTTGATTGAGGGATTTGAGATACAGCCATTTGAAATACAGCCATTTTGTCAAAGAAATATTTACTTCAGGCCTACACTGGTTTAGACCCTGTGAGATAGCCCCTCTACATACAGGGGTTTGAATTAGGGATTTGAAATACAGCCATTTTGTTCAAAGAAATATTGAATTCAGGCCTACACTGGTTCAGACCCTGTGAGAGACTCCCTCTACACACAGGGATTTGAAATACAGCCATTTGAAATACAGCCATTTTTGTCAAAGAAATATTGAATTCAGGCCTACACTGATTCAGACCCTGTGAGACACTCCTTCTACATACAGGGGTTTGAGTCAAAGATAATAAATATAGACATTTGAAATACAGCCATTTTGGGCAAATAAATATTTACTTCAGGCCTACACTGGTTCAGACCCTGTGAGATACCCCCTATACATACAGGGGTTTGAATTAGGGATTTGAAATACAGCCATTTTGGGCAAAGAAATATTGAATTCAGGCCTACACTGGTTCAGACCCTGTGAGAGACTCCCTCTACACACGGGTGTTTGATTCAAGGATTTAAAATACAGCCATTTTGGACAATAAATATTTACTTCAGGCCTATACTGGTTCAGGCCCTGTGAGATACTCTCTCTACATACAGGGGTTTGATTGAGGGATTTGAGATACAGCCATTTGAAATACAGCCATTTTGTCAAAGAAATATTTACTTCAGGCCTACACTGGTTTAGACCCTGTGAGATAGCCCCTCTACATACAGGGGTTTGAATTAGGAATTTGAAATACAGCCATTTTGTACAAAGAAATATTGAATTCAGGCCTACACTGGTTCAGAATCTGTGAGATACTCCTTCTACATACAGGGGTTTGAGTCAAAGATAATAAATATAGACATTTGAAATACAGCCATTTTGGGCAAATAAATATTTACTTCAGGCCTACACTGGTTCAGACCCTGTGAGATACCCCCTATACATACAGGGGTTTGAATCAGGCATTTGAAATTCAGCCATTTGAAATATAGCCAATTTGGGAAAATAAATATTTACTTCAGGAATACACTGGTTCAGACCACGTGAATAACCTCTCTACATTCAGAAGTTTAAATCAGGCATTTGAAATACAGCCATTTGAAATACAGCCATTTTGGGCAAAGAAATATTTACTTCAGGCCTACACTAGTTCAGGCCCTATGAGATACTTCCTCTACATACGGGGGTTTGAATCAGAGATTTGAAATACAGCCATTTGAAATACAGCCATTTTGGGCAAATAAATATTGAATTCAGGCCTACACTGGTTCAGACCGTGTGAGATACCTCCTCTACATACAGGGGTTTAAATTAGGCATCTGAAATACAGCCATTTGAAATACAGCCATTTTGGGTAAAGAAATGTTGAATTCAGGCCTACATTGGATCAGGCCCTGTGATTTACTCCCTCTACATACAGGGATTTGAAATACAGCCATTTGAAATACAGCCTTTTTGGGCAAAAAGAAATATTGAATTCAGGCCTAAACTGGTTCATACCCTGTGAGATACTCCCTCTACATACAGGGGTTTTGATTCAGGGATTTGAAATACAGTCATTTGAAATACAGCCATTTTGGGCAAAGAAATATTTACTTCAGGCCTACACTGGTTCAGGCCCTATGAGATACCCCCTCTACATACAGGGGTTTGATTCAGGGAATTGAAATACAGCCATTTAAAATACAGCCATTTTGGGCAAATAAATATTTACTTCAGGCCTACACTGGTTCAGCCACTGTGAGATACTCCCTCTACATACAGGGATTTGAAATACAGCCATTTGAAATAAAGCCATTTTTGGCAAAGAAATATTGAATTCAGGCCTACACTGATTCAGACCCTGTGAGATACTCCCTCTACATACAGGGGTTTGAGTCAAAGATAATAAATATAGACATTTGAAATACAGCCATTTTGGGCAAATAAATATTGACTTCAGGCCTACACTGGTTCAGACCCTGTGAGATACCCCCTATACATACAGGGGTTTGAATCAGGCATTTAAAATTCAGCCATTTGTAATATAGCCAATTTGGGCACAGAAATATTTACTTCAGGAATACACTGGTTCAGACCACGTGAATAACCCCTCTACATACAGAAGTTTAAATCATGCATTTGAAATACAGCCATTTGAAATACAGCAATTTTAGGCAAAGAAATATTTACTTCATGCCTACACTGGTTCAGGCCCTATGAGATACCTCCTCTACATACGGGGGTTTGAATCAGGGATTTGAAATACAGCCATTTGAAATACAGCCATTTTGGGCAAAGAAATATTGAATTCATGCCTACACTGGTTCAGACCGTGTGAGATTCCCCCTCTACATACAGGGGTTTAAATTAGGCATCTGAAATACAGCCATTTGAAATACAGCCATTTTGGGCAAAGAAATATTGAATTCAGGTTTACACTCGTTTAGACTATGTGAGATACTCCCTCTACATACAGGTGTTTGATTCACAGATTTGAAATACAGCCATTTTGGGCAAAAAAATATTTACTTCAGGCCGACACTGGTTCAGACCATGTGAGCGACTCCCTCTACACACAGGTGTTTGATTCAGGGATTTGAAATACAGCCATTTTGTCAAAGAATTATTTACTTCAGGCCTACACTGGTTCAGACCCTATGAGATACCCCCTCTACATATAGGCGTTTGAATTAGGGATTTGAAATGCAGCCATTTTGGGCAAAGAAATATTGAATTCAGGCCTACACTGGTTCAGACCCTGTGAGAGACTCCCTCTACACACGGGTGTTTGATTCAAGGATTTGAAATACAGCCATTTTGGACAATAAATATTTACTTCAGGCCTATTCTGGTTAAGGCCCTGTGAGATACTCTCTCTACATACAGGGGTTTGATTGAGGGATTTGAAATACAGCCATTTGAAATACAGCCATTTTGTCAAAGAAATATTTACTTCAGGCCTACACTGGTTTAGACCCTGTGAGATAGCCCCTCTACATACAGGGGTTTGAATTAGGGATTTGAAATACAGCCATTTTGTTCAAAGAAATATTGAATTCAGGCCTACACTGGTTCAGACCCTGTGAGAGACTCCCTCTACACACAGGGATTTGAAATACAGCCATTTGAAATACAGCCATTTTTGTCAAAGAAATATTGAATTCAGGCCTACACTGATTCAGAATCTGTGAGATACTCCTTCTACATACAGGGGTTTGAGTCAAAGATAATAAATATAGACATTTGAAATACAGCCATTTTGGGCAAATAAATATTTACTTCAGGCCTACACTGGTTCAGACCCTGTGAGATACCGCCTATACATACAGGGGTTTGAATCAGGCATTTGAAATTCAGCCATTTGAAATATAGCCAATTTGGGAAAATAAATATTTATTTCAGGAATACACTGGTTCAGACCACGTGAATAACCTCTCTACATACAGAAATTTAAATCAGGCATTTGAAATACAGCCATTTGAAATACAGCCATTTTGGGCAAAGAAATATTTACTTCAGGCCTACACTAGTTCAGGCCCTATGAGATACTTCCTCTACATACGGGGGTTTGAATCAGGGATTTGAAATACAGCCATTTGAAATACAGCCATTTTGGGCAAATAAATATTGAATTCAGGCCTACACTGGTTCAGACCGTGCGAGATACCTCCTCTACATACAGGGGTTTAAATTAGGCATCTGAAATACAGCCATTTGAAATACAGCCATTTTGGGTAAAGAAATGTTGAATTCAGGCCTACATTGGATCAGGCCCTGTGATTTACTCCCTCTACATACAGGGATTTGAAATACAGCCATTTGAAATAAAGCTTTTTTGGGCAAAAAGAAATATTGAATTCAGGCCTAAACTGGTTCATACCCTGTGAGATACTCCCTCTACATACAGGGGTTTGATTCAGGGATTTGAAATACAGTTATTTGAAATACAGCCATTTTGGGCAAAGAAATATTTACTTCAGGCCTACACTGGTTCAGGCCCTATGAGATACCCCCTCTACATACAGGGGTTTGATTCAGGGAATTGAAATACAGCCATTTAAAATACAGCCATTTTGGGCAAATAAATATTTACTTCAGGCCTACACTGGTTCAGCCACTGTGAGATACTCCCTCTACATACAGGGATTTGAAATACAGCCATTTGAAATACAGCCATTTTTGGCAAAGAAATATTGAATTCAGGCCTACACTGATTCAGACCCAGTGAGATACTCCCTCTACATACAGGGGTTTGAGTCAAAGATAATAAATATAGACATTTGAAATACAGCCATTTTGGGCAAATAAATATTGACTTCAGGCCTACACTGGTTCAGACCCTGTGAGATACCCCCTATACATACAGGGGTTTGAATCAGGCATTTGAAATTCAGCCATTTGTAATATAGCCAATTTGGGCACAGAAATATTTACTTCAGGAATACACTGGTTCAGACCACGTGAATAACCCCTCTACATACAGAAGTTTAAATCATGCATTTGAAATACAGCCATTTGAAATACAGCAATTTTAGGCAAAGAAATATTCACTTCATGCCTACACTGGTTCAGGCCCTATGAGATACCTCCTCTACATACGGGGGTTTGAATCAGGGATTTGAAATACAGCCATTTGAAATACAGCCATTTTGGGCAAAGAAATATTGAATTCATGCCTACACTGGTTCAGACCGTGTGAGATTCCCCCTCTACATACAGGGGTTTAAATTAGGCATCTGAAATACAGCCATTTGAAATACAGCCATTTTGGGCAAAGAAATATTGAATTCAGGTTTACACTCGTTTAGACTATGTGAGATACTCCCTCTACATACAGGTGTTTGATTCACAGATTTGAAATATAGCCATTTTGGGCAAAAAAATATTTACTTCAGGCCTACACTGGTTTAGACCATGTGAGCGACTCCCTCTACACACAGGTGTTTGATTCAGGGATTTGAAATACAGCCATTTTGTCAAAGAATTATTTACTTCAGGCCTACACTGGTTCAGACCCTATGAGATACCCCCTCTACATATAGGCGTTTGAATTAGGGATTTGAAATGCAGCCATTTTGGGCAAAGAAATATTGAATTCAGGCCTACACTGGTTCAGACCCTGTGAGAGACTCCCTCTACACACGGGTGTTTGATTCAAGGATTTGAAATACAGCCATTTTGGACAATAAATATTTACTTCAGGCCTATACTGGTTCAGGCCCTGTGAGATACTCTATCTACATACAGGGGTTTGATTGAGGGATTTGAAATACAGCCATTTGAAATACAGCCATTTTGTCAAAGAAATATTTACTTCAGGCCTACACTGGTTTAGACCCTGTGAGATAGCCCCTCTACATACAGGGGTTTGAATTAGGTATTTGAAATACAGCCATTTTGGGCAAAGAAATATTGAATTCAGGCCTACACTGGTTCAGACCCTTTGAGAGACTCCCTCTACACACAGGTGTTTGATTCAGGGATTTGAAATACAGCCATTTGAAATACAGCCATTTGAAATACAGCCATTTAAAATACAGATATTTTGTCAAATAAATATTTACTTCAGGCCTACACTGGTTCAGACCCTGTGAGATACCCCCTCTACATACAGGGGTTTGAATTAGGGATTTGAAATACAGCCATTTTGTTCAAAGAAATATTGAATTCAGGCCTACACTGGTTCAGCCCCTGTGAGAGACCTCCTCTACACACAGGTGTTCGATTCAGGGATTTGAAATACAGCCATTTTGGGCAAAGAAATATTTACTTCAGGCCTACACTGGTTCAGGCCCTGTGAGATACTCCCTCTACATACAGGGATTTGAAATACAGCCATTTGAAATGCAGCCATTTTTGGCAAATAAATATTTACTTCAGGCCTACACTGGTTCAGACCCTTTTAGAGACTCCCTCTACACATAGGTGTTTGATTCTGGGATTTGAAATACAGCCATTTGAAATACAGCCATTTGAAATACAGCTATTTTGTCAAAGAAATATTTACTTCAGGCCTACACTGTTTCAGACCCTGTGAGATACCCCCTCTACATACAGGGGTTTGAATTAGGGATTTGAAATACAGCCATTTTGTTCAAAGAAATATTGAATTCAGGCCTACACTGGTTCAGACCCTTGTAGAGACTCCCTCTACACACAGGTGTTTGATTCAGGGATTTGAAATACAGCCATTTTGGACAAGAAATATTTACTTCAGGCCTATACTGGTTCAGGCCCTGTGAGATACCCTCTCTACATACAGGGGTTTGATTGAGGGATTTGAAATACAGCCATTTGAAATACAGCCATTTTGTCAAAGAATTATTTACTTCAGGCCTACACTGGTTCAGACCCTGTGAGATACCCCCTCTACATACAGGGGTTTGAATTAGAGATTTGAAATACAGCCATTTTGGGCAAAGAAATATTTAATTCAGGCCTATACTGGTACAGGCCCTGTGAGATACCCCCTCTACATACAGGGGTTTGAATTAGGGATTTGAAATACAGCCATTTTGTTCAAAGAAATATTGAATTCAGGCCTACACTGGTTCAGACCCTGTGAGAGACTCCCTCTACACACAGGTATTTGATTTAGGGATTTGAAATTCAGCCATTTGAAATATAGCCCATTTGGGCAAAGAAATATTTACTTCAGGAATACACTGGTTCAGACCGAGTGAATAACCCCTCTACATACAGAAGTTTAAATCAGGCATTTGAAATACAGCCATTTGAAATACAGCCATTTTGGGCAAAAAAATATTTACTTAATGCCTACAATGGTTCAGGCCCTATGAGATACCTCCTCTACATAAGGGGGTTTGAATCAGGGATTTGAAATACAGCCATTTGAAATACAGCCATTTTGGGCAAAGAAATATTGAATTCAGGCCTACACTGGTTCAGACTGTGTGAGATTCTCCCTCTACATACAGGGGTTTAAATTAGGCATCTGAAATACAGCCATTTGAAATACAGCCATTTTGGGCAAAGAAATATTGAATTCAGGCCTACACTCATTTAGACTCTGTGAGATACTCCCTCTACATACAGGTGTTTGATTCACGGATTTGAAATACAGCCATTTGAAATACAGCCATTTTGGGCAAAAAAATATTTACTTCAGGCCTACACTGGTTCAGACCCTGTGAGATACCCCCTCTACATACAGGCGTTTGAATTAGGGATTTGAAATGCAGCCATTTTGAGCAAAGAAATATTGAATTCAGGCCTACACTGGTTCAGACCATGTGAGAGACTCCCTCTACACACAGGTGTTTGATTCAGGGATTTCAAATACAGCCATTTTGTCAAAGAAATATTTACTTCAGGCCTACACTGGTTCAGACCCTATGAGATACCCCCTCTACATACGGGCGTCTGAATTAGGGATATGAAATGCAGCCATTTTGGGCAAAGAAATATTGAATTCAGGCCTACACTGGTTCAGACCCTGTGAGAGACTCCCTCTACACACGGGTGTTTGATTCAAGGATTTGAAATACAGCCATTTTGGACAATAAATATTTACTTCAGGCCTATACTGGTTCAGGCCCTGTGAGATACTCTCTCTACATACAGGGGTTTGTTTGAGGGATTTGAAATACAGCCATTTGAAATACAGCCATTTGAAATACAGCTATTTTGTCAAATTAATATTTACTTCAGGCCTACACTGGTTCAGACCCTGTGAGATACCCCCTCTACATACAGGGGTTTGAATTAGGGATTTGAAATACAGCCATTTTGTTCAAAGAAATATTGAATTTAGGCCTACACTGGTTCAGACCCTGTGAGAGACTCCCTCTACACACAGGTGTTTGATTCAGGGATTTGAAATACATCCATTTTGGGCAAAGAAATATTTACTTCAGGCCTATACTGGTTCAGGCCCTGTGAGATACACCCTCTACATACAGGGGTTTGATTGAGGGATTTGAAATACAGCCATTTAAAATACAGCCATTTTGTCAAAGAAATATTTACTTCAGGCCTACACTGGTTTAGACCCTGTGAGATAGCCCCTCTACATACAGGGGTTTGAATTAGGGATTTGAAATACAGCCATTTTGGGCAAAGAAATATTGAATTCAGGCCTACACTGGTTCAGACCCTTTGAGAGACTCCCTCTACACACAGGTGTTTGATTCAGGGATTTGAAATACAGACATTTGAAATACAGCTATTTTGTCAAATAAATATTTACTTCAGGCCTACACTGGATCAGACCCTGTGAGATACCCCCTCTACATACAGGGGTTTGAATTAGGGATTTGAAATACAGTCATTTTGGGCAAAGAAATATTGAATTCAGGCCTACACTGGTTCAGACCCTTTGAGAGACTCCCTCTACACATAGGTGTTTGATTCAGGGATTTGAAATACAGCCATTTGAAACACAGCTATTTTGTCAAAGAAATATTTATTTCAGGCCTACATTGGATCAGGCCCTGTGATTTACTCCCTCTTTATACAGGGTCTAGAAATACAGCCATTTGAAATACAGCCTTTTTGGGCAAAGAAACATTGAATTCAGGCCTACACTGGTTCAGACCCTGTGAGATACTCCCTCTACATACAGGGGTTTGATTCAGGGATTTGAAATACATCCATTTGAAATACAGCCATTTTGGGCAAAGAAATATTTACTTCAGGCCTACACTGGTTCAGGCCCTATGAGATACCCTCTATACATACAGGGGTTTGATTCAGGGAATTGAAATACAGCCATTTAAAATATAGCCATTTTGGGCAAAGAAATATTTACTTCAGGCCTACACTGGTTCAGGCCCTGTGAGATACTCCCTCTACATACAGGGATTTGAAATACAGCCATTTGTAATACAGCCATTTTTGGCAAAGAAATATTTACTTCAGGCCTACACTGGTTCAGACCCTGTGAGATACCCCCTATACATACAGGGTTTGAGTCAAAGATAATAAATATAGACATTTGAAATACAGCCATTTTGGGCAAATAAATATTTACTTCAGGCCTACACTGGTTCAGACCCTGTGAGATACCCCCTATACATACAGGGGTTTGAATCAGGCATTTGAAATTCAACCATTTGAAATATAGCCAATTTTGGAAAAGAAATATTTACTTCAGGAATACACTGGTTCAGACCGCGTGAATAACCCCTCTACATATAAAAGTTTAAATCAGGCATTTGAAATACAGCCATTTGAAATACAGCCATTTTGGGCAAAGAAATATTTACTTCAGGCCTACACTGGTTCAGGCCCTATGAGATACCTCCTCTACATACGGGGGTTTGAATCAGGGATTTGAAATACAGCCATTTGAAATACAGCCATTTTGGGCAAAGAAATATTGAATTCAGGCCTACACTCGTTTAGACTCTGTGAGACACTCCCTCTACATACAGGTGTTTGAGTCACGGATTTGAAATACAGCCATTTGAAATACAGCTATTTGAAATACAGCTATTTTGTCAAAGAAATATTTACTTCAGGCCTACACTGGTTCAGAACCTGTGAGATACCCCCTCTACATACAGGGGTTTGAATTAGGGATTTGAAATACAGCCATTTTGTTCAAAGAAATATTGAATTTTGGCCTACACTGGTTCAGACCCTGTGAGAGACTCCCTCTACACACAGGTGTTTGATTTAGGGATTTGAAATACAGCCATTTGAAATACAGCCATTTTAGGCAAAGAAATATTGAATTCAGGCCTACATTGGATCAGGCCCTGTGATTTACTCTCTCTACATAAAGGGATTTGAAATACAGCCATTTGAAATACAGCCTTTTTGGGCAAAGAAATATTGAATTCAGGCCTACACTGGTTCAGACCCCGTGAGATACTCCCTCTACAAACAGGGGTTTGAATCAGGGATTTAAAATACAGCCATTTGAAATACAGCTATTTTGGGCAAAGAAATTTTTAATTCAGGCCTACACTGGTTTAGACCATGTGAATATCCCCCCTCTACATACAGGGGTTTTAATCAGGCATCTGAAATACAGCCAATTGAAATACAGCCATTTTGGGCAAAGAAATATTGAATTCAGGCCTACACTGGTTCGGACCGTGTGAGATACCTCCTCTACATACACGGGTTTAAATTAGGCATCTGAAATACAGCCATTTGAAATACAGCCATTTTGGGGAAAGAAATATTGAATTCAGGCCTACAATAGTTTAGACTCTGTGAGATACTCTCTCTACATACAGGTGTTTGATTCACGGATTTGAAATAGAGCCATTTGAAATACAGCCATTTTTGGCAAAGAAATATTTACTTCAGGCCTACACTGGTTCAGACCCTGTGAGACATTCCCTCTACATACAGAAGATGAATCAGGCATTTGAAATAAAGCCATTTTGGGTAAAGAAATATTGAATTCAGGCCTACACTGGATCAGGCCCTGTGATTTACTCCCTCTACATACAGGGATTTGAAATACAGTCATTTGAAATACAGCCATTTTAGGCAAAGAAATATTTACTTCAGGCCTACACTGGTTAAGGCCCTTTGACATACCCCCTCTACATACAGGGGTTTGATTCAGGGATTTGAAATACAGCCATTTAAAATACAGCCATTTTGGGCAAAGAAATATTTACTTCAGGCCAACACTGGTTCAGGCCCTGTGAGATACTCCCTCTACATACAGGGATTTGAAATTCAGCCACTTTAAATACATCCATTTTGGGCAAAGAAATATTGAATTCAGGCCTACACTGGTTCAGACCCCGTGAGATACTCCCTCTACAAACAGGGGTTTGAATCAGGGATTTAAAATACAGCCATTTGAAATACAGCTATTTTGGGCAAAGAAATTTTTAATTCAGGCCTACACTGGTTTAGACCATGTGAATATCCCCCCTCTACATACAGGGGTTTTAATCAGGCATCTGAAATACAGCCAATTGAAATACAGCCATTTTGGGCAAAGAAATATTGAATTCAGGCCTACACTGGTTCGGACCGTGTGAGATACCTCCTCTACATACACGGGTTTAAATTAGGCATCTGAAATACAGCCATTTGAAATACAGCCATTTTGGGGAAAGAAATATTGAATTCAGGCCTACAATAGTTTAGACTCTGTGAGATACTCTCTCTACATACAGGTGTTTGATTCACGGATTTGAAATAGAGCCATTTGAAATACAGCCATTTTTGGCAAAGAAATATTTACTTCAGGCCTACACTGGTTCAGACCCTGTGAGACATTCCCTCTACATACAGAAGATGAATCAGGCATTTGAAATAAAGCCATTTTGGGTAAAGAAATATTGAATTCAGGCCTACACTGGATCAGGCCCTGTGATTTACTCCCTCTACATACAGGGATTTGAAATACAGTCATTTGAAATACAGCCATTTTAGGCAAAGAAATATTTACTTCAGGCCTACACTGGTTAAGGCCCTTTGACATACCCCCTCTACATACAGGGGTTTGATTCAGGGATTTGAAATACAGCCATTTAAAATACAGCCATTTTGGGCAAAGAAATATTTACTTCAGGCCAACACTGGTTCAGGCCCTGTGAGATACTCCCTCTACATACAGGGATTTGAAATTCAGCCATTTTAAATACATCCATTTTGGGCAAAGAAATATTGAATTCAGGCCTACACTGATTCAGACCCTTAGAAATTCTCCCTCTACATACAAGGGGTTTGAGTCAAAGATAATAAATATAGCCATTTGAAATACAGCCATTTTGGGCAAAGAAATATTTACTTCAGGCCTACACTGGTTCAGACTGTGTGAGATACCCCCTATACATACAGGGGTTTGAATCAGGCATTTGAAATTCAGCCATTTGAAATATAGCCAATTTGGGCAAAGAAATATTTACTTCAGGCCTACACTGGCTCAGACCTCGTGAGTACCCCCTCTACATACAGAAGTTTAAATTAGGCATTTGAAATAAGCCATTTGAAATACAGCCATTTTGGGCAAAGAAATATTGAATTCAGGCCTACACTCGTTTAGACTCTGTGAGACACTCCCTCTACATACAGGTGTTTGAGTCACGGATTTGAAATACAGCCATTGGAAATACAGCTATTTGAAATACAGCTATTTTGTCAAAGAAATATTTACTTCAGGCCTACACTGGTTCAGAACCTGTGAGATACCCCCTCTACATACAGGGGTTTGAATTAGGGATTTGAAATACAGCCATTTTGTTCAAAGAAATATTGAATTTTGGCCTACACTGGTTCAGACCCTGTGAGAGACTCCCTCTACACACAGGTGTTTGATTTAGGGATTTGAAATACAGCCATTTGAAATACAGCCATTTTAGGCAAAGAAATATTGAATTCAGGCCTACATTGGATCAGGCCCTGTGATTTACTCTCTCTACATAAAGGGATTTGAAATACAGCCATTTGAAATACAGCCTTTTTGGGCAAAGAAATATTGAATTTAGGCCTACACTGGTTCAGACCCCGTGAGATACTCCCTCTACAAACAGGGGTTTGAATCAGGGATTTAAAATACAGCCATTTGAAATACAGCTATTTTGGGCAAAGAAATTTTTAATTCAGGCCTACACTGTTTTAGACCATGTGAATATCCCCCCTCTACATACAGGGGTTTTAATCAGGCATCTGAAATACAGCCAATTGAAATACAGCCATTTTGGGCAAAGAAATATTGAATTCAGGCCTACACTGGTTCAGACCGTGTGAGATACCTCCTCTACATACACGGGTTTAAATTAGGCATCTGAAATACAGCCATTTGAAATACAGCCATTTTGGGGAAAGAAATATTGAATTCAGGCCTACAATAGTTTAGACTCTGTGAGATACTCTCTCTACATACAGGTGTTTGATTCACGGATTTGAAATAGAGCCATTTGAAATACAGCCATTTTTGGCAAAGAAATATTTACTTCAGGCCTACACTGGTTCAGACCCTGTGAGACATTCCCTCTACATACAGAAGATGAATCAGGCATTTGAAATAAAGCCATTTTGGGTAAAGAAATATTGAATTCAGGCCTACACTGGATCAGGCCCTGTGATTTACTCCCTCTACATACAGGGATTTGAAATACAGTCATTTGAAATACAGCCATTTTAGGCAAAGAAATATTTACTTCAGGCCTACACTGGTTAAGGCCCTTTGACATACCCCCTCTACATACAGGGGTTTGATTCAGGGATTTGAAATACAGCCATTTAAAATACAGCCATTTTGGGCAAAGAAATATTTACTTCAGGCCAACACTGGTTCAGGCCCTGTGAGATACTCCCTCTACATACAGGGATTTGAAATTCAGCCATTTTAAATACATCCATTTTGGGCAAAGAAATATTGAATTCAGGCCTACACTGATTCAGACCCTTAGAAATTCTCCCTCTACATACAGGGGTTTGAGTCAAAGATAATAAATATAGCCATTTGAAATACAGCCATTTTGGGCAAAGAAATATTTACTTCAGGCCTACACTGGTTCAGACTGTGTGAGATACCCCCTATACATACAGGGGTTTGAATCAGGCATTTGAAATTCAGCCATTTGAAATATAGCCAATTTGGGCAAAGAAATATTTACTTCAGGCCTACACTGGCTCAGACCTCGTGAGTACCCCCTCTACATACAGAAGTTTAAATTAGGCATTTGAAATAAGCCATTTGAAATACAGCCATTTTGGGCAAAGAAATATTGAATTCAGACCTACACTGGTTCAGACCCTGTGAGATACTTCCTCTACATACAGGTGTTTGATTCAGGGATTTGAAATACAGCCATTTGAAATACAGCCATTTTGGGCAAAGAAATATTTACTTCAGTCCTACACTGGTTCCGACCGTGTGAGATGCCCCCTATACGTACAGGGGTTTGAATCAGGCATTTGAAATTCAGCCATTTGAAATACAGCCATTATGGGTAAAGAAATATTTACCTCAGGCCTACACTGGTTCAGGCCCTGTGAGATGCCCCCTCTACATACAGGGGTTTGAATCAGGGATTTGAAATGAAGCTATTTGAAATACAGCCATTTTGGGCAAACAAATATTGAATTTAGGCATACACTCGTTTAGACCCTGTGAGATACTCCCTCTACATATAGGTGTTTGATTCAACAATTTGAAATACAGCCATTTGAAATACAGCCTTTTTGGGCAAAGAAATATTGAATTCAGGCCTACACTGGTTCAGACCCTGTGAGATACTCCCTCTACATACAGGGGTTTGATTCAGGGATTTGAAATATAGCCATTTGAAATACAGCCATTTTGGGCAAAGAAATATTTACTTCAGGCCTACACTGGTTCAGACCCTGTGAGATACCCCCTTTACATACAGGGGTTTGATTCAGGGATTTAAAATACAGCCATTTGAAATACAGCTATTTTGGGCAAAGAAATTTTTAATTCAGGCCTACACTGGTTCAGGCCCTGTGATTTACTCCCTCTACATACAGGGATTTGAAATACAGCCTTTTTTAAATACAGCCATTTTGGGCAAATAAATATTGAATTCAGGCCTACACTGGTTCAGACCCTGTGAGATACTTCCTCTACATACAGAGTCAAAGATAATAAATATAGAGTCAAAGATAATAAATATAGCCATTTGAAATACAGCCATTTTGGGCAAAGAAATATTTACTTCTGGCCTACAGTGGTTAAGGCCCTGTGAGATACTTCCTCTACATACAGGGGTTTGATTCAGGGATTTGAAATACACCCATTTGAAATACAGCCATTTTGGGCCTAGAAATATTGATTTCAGGCCTACACTGGTTCAGGCCCTGTGAGATGCCCCCTCTACATACAGGGGTTTGATTCAGGTATTTGAAATACAGCCATTGGAAATACAGCCAGTTTCGACAAATGTTGTGCATTTTCATAAGTGTACAATGTTTCTGATGATACTATATTCAATATGGATGATCATTGCCTTTAACAGCATGTGATCAGCATGAACCTGGAAAAAACCAAGATGGGTTCATGGCAATTTCAATGTGTTAAAAGTAAATATATAAGGAGCATTATACTTCGTATTATTGTTTAGAGACATGGATTTATCTACACTGGTTTCTCTAAACTTGTCTGTCTGAGGAACAATGGGTGTTTCATGGCTAAACCATCTGGTGTGGAACAGATATCTATTCATATATTCACATACATATATATATATATATTCCTGTATACATTTATTTAGCATTTGAACTTGTTAATGATTCATATATACTATGCAATATTGATGTATTATAACCAAATATTATTAATGTATCTTTATGTGTGTGTATCTCACTGAGAGGATATATTCTAGGGCAGTGGTTCTTAACCTGGGTTCGATCGAACCCCAGGGGTTCGGTGAGTCAGTCTCGCGGGTTTGGCCCTGGGGGGCCGCTTTGATAGGTGGCTGCCACAAGACAGGAAAATATTTATTTCCTGTTACTCAGACTCCTTTTGCGCCCGCTGCGGCTCATGATCAGAAGAGCCGAGCGAGCGCAATGATTTTGCTTCCGCCAGCCGCCGGATGTGAGCGGCATATGACGACATGACGTCATATCTGGCGGCTGCGCGGCGGCGGATCTAGTGACTGCACAGCATGGTGGCGGCGGCATCCTGTCCCTCCTGCACACAGACACCGGCATCACTGAGATAAGCTGACCTGTTGTACTACAGGTAAGAGTAAAGGGGCTTGGAGGACCTATTGTGTATTGTATTTAAGGGGTCAGCATTGTATTGGAGGGGCCAGCAGTGTATTGGGGGGGCTGGGAGGGTGGGGGTCAACAGTGTATTGGGGTGGCAAAGATGGGGGTCAGCAGTGTATTGGGGTGGCTAGGAGGGGGTCAGCAGTGAATTAGGGGGGCTGGGAAGGGGGTCATCATTGTATTAGGGGGGCTGGGATTGTTTTGGGAGGGGGTCAGCAGTGTATTGAGGGACTGGGGGGTCAGCAGTGTATTGGGATGGCTGGGAGGCTGGGGGTCAGTAGTGTATTAGGAGGTTGGGAGGGGGGTCAGCAGTTTATTAGGGGGTGGGAGGGGATAAGCAGTGTATTAGGGGGGTGGGACGGTGTTCAGCAGTGTATTGGGGGTGGTGGGGAGGGGGCAGCAGTGTATTAGATAGTGGAGAGGGGGGGGCAGTAGTATATTAGGCGCAGTGACTTATGGGGCTGACATAGATTTTTTTTCAAGGGCTGCTTTGTATCCCCAGTCCGGCCCTGGAGGTCAAGACACACACCCGACTCGCCCCGCTTGTCCATCATTGGCTGCAGGTGATCACGCAACATCGCTTGGCCTATCCCTTCATACTAACTATGTCGAGCAAAAAAAGAAAGTGGTCAGACGAATATGTACAATATGGATTCACATGTATAAAGGAACGTGATGGGAGTCAGCGTCCTAACTGTATGATTTGCAATGCCAAGTTGAGCAATTCTATTCTAGCACCGGCAAAACTAAGAGAACACTTCCTTAAGCTGCATGGAGATGGAAAATACAAGAACACAACGCTCGCTGAATTCAAGGTGAGGAGAGCCAGATTCGATGAAAAGGCTAGTCTGCCTGTTCTCGGCTTTGTACCCATCAACAAACCGATCCTCATAGCATCGTACGAAGTTGCTTACCTGATCGCAAAGCAGGGCAAACCCCACACCATTGGTGAAACACTCATAAAACCAGCTGTGTTGAAGATGGCGAATATCATGCTGGGAAAAGCGGCTGAAGTTAAGTTATCCCAAACTCCTCTTTCAAATGACACCATCAGCGACAGAATAGAGGACATGAGCAAAGACATCTTGGCTGAAATAGTTGCAGATCTGATTTCAAGCCCGGCAAAATTCAGCCTTCAACTCGACGAGACCACAGACGTCTCCAATCTAAGCCAGCTTGCAGTATTCGTGCGCTATGTGAAAGACGACGTGATAAAGGAAGAGTTTTTATTTTGTAAGCCTCTTACAACAACAACTAAGGCAGCCGATGTGAAGAAATTGTGGATGACTTCTTCAAAGACAACAATCTTTCGTGGGATATGATTTCTGCAGTTTGTTCGGATGGAGCTCCAGCCATGCTGGGAAGAAAGTCTGGTTTTGGTGCGCTAGTGAAAGCCGATGCACCACACATCATTGTTATGCATTGTATTCTGCATAGGCATGCATTGGCAACAAAAACCTTGCCTCCAAAACTGGCAGAAGTATTAAAAATTGTAGTGGAATGTGTGAACTATGTGCGAAATAGTGCTCTGAGGCACCGCATCTTCAGGGAGCTGTGTAAAGAAATGGGATCTGAATTTGAGGTACTTCTGTACCATTCCAACGTTCGGTGGTTATCCCGGGGACAGGTGTTGAATCGTGTTTTTGCCGTGCGTGTGGAATTAGCCCTGTTTTTGCAAGAGCACCAACATTGTCATGCAGATTGCTTCAAAGATTCTGAGTTCATTCTCATTTTAGCGTACATGACTGATATCTTTGCAGCTCTAAATCATCTCAATCAACAGATGCAGGGCGGTGGAGTCAACATCATCGAAGCAGAAGAAATCCTGAAGGCTTTTCAAAAAAAGCTACCGTTATGGAAACGACGAATAGAGAACGATAACTTCGCAAACTTTCCCCTGCTAGACGACTGTGTAAGTAAGATCGAAGATGTATCTGGAATCGGAGACATTTCTGTACCCACGGAACTGAAGCAAGCAATTGCCACGCACTTAGATGAGCTTGCAACGTCTCTTGATGGATACTTCCCTACAAGAGAATCATATCCAGCATGGGTGAGACAGCCGTTCACATTTAGTGTTGAGACAACAGATGTCAATGATGAATACCTCGATGAAATCATTGAACTTCAGCAGAGCCAGGTTCAACAGCAACTCTTCAGAACAACAACGCTCTCAACGTTTTGGTGTCAACAAATGGTAACGTACCCTGTTATTGCTAAGAAAGCTCTGGAGTTTTTCATACCGTTTGTTACAACATATCTTTGCGAGCAATCCTTTTCAAGGATGCTGGACATAAAAACGAAGAAAAGGAACAGACTTTGTTGCGAAAATGACATGAGAGTGGCACTTGCCAAGGTAAAGCCGCGCATTTCTGACCTGGTCTCTGAAAGACAACAGCAGAAGTCACACTGATTTGCAGTAAATATTCATTATTATGTTTTTATTTTTGTGTGAAAATCATGTTTTAATGGTTTTGTTCTTTGTTCTTAATGGTTTTGTTCTTTAATTGTTTTATTCACTTTGTGCACCTATGTATAAATATATACCTATGTTTTGAATTTGAAAAAATCATATTTAATTTTTCCAATTAAGAAGGGTTCGGTGAATGCGCATATGAAACTGGTGGAGTTCAGTACCTCCAACAAGGTTAAGAACCACTGTTCTAGGTGATATAGAGAGTGTTTAAGTTGAATTTTCTTAAATAGGGTCTATTTTAGAGGAGCTAATGTTATTTCAAACATCATTACTCAATAGCTGAGATAGTTAAGATACACAAACCAGGAGAAAACTTTCTAAGGACCATTATACTCTTATCTGCCCCATAAATTCAGGGATTAGGGAAACTTCTAATACCGCCAGTCAGTCTGAGCAAAATGTCAGAAAGAGTCCCTCCTAATTGATTTAAGGTGGAAGAGGTCAAAGTTTAAGTGGTGTAATAAAGCAATATATATGTGTTAATTCTCAAAATATTTAAAATTGTTATATGATACAACAGTGCCATCAAGTGGTAGATGGGCAGAAGTTTCTAAGGAATGTCAATTAAATGACATCATCCCCATGTTTAACATACGTCACACCCACCTTATCTAATTGGAAATCCCTAATCCAAGAGGGGATGGGCATAGATAAGGATTGGAATATCTGATCCAGTTTTGGTAGATCAGGGGAGACTTCACAAGCACTTCACAAAGGATCACTTCAAAAAGATTCATTCATCAGCATCACTTCACACGTCAGGAACGTACCACAGGACGGGACATATCTAAATCTTGGAAAGCTGGGTCCATTCTAAAAGCTCTTTATCCCAAAGCCAGGGGTAATGTATAATCTATTTCATTTGCAGTAATTATAAATCGCTCCAATTGGCATATAGTTGAGACCCCATTATTAGTGGGTCAATAGTGTTAAAACAATAATTTTATGGGAAATTTTAATGAACGTGCACATCATTAGAATTCCTGTAATATTGATATCAGAGTGGGATCTCTGATCGGATTTTATTATCCGTAGTTAGGCCAACGGGCGTATTTATATATTCTTTGATTGAGCATAAGGGATTTTCCACAGATTCATTTCTATTGTTTTTGTTGTTGTTGTTACATTATACTATTTTGATAATCAGTACACTAATCGGTAATAATTTGATAAAAGAAAAGAGTAGTATTGTATTGTACTTGGTGTAGTAAATTAAGTGAGCCCGGCGTAAACGGTGGAGCATCATCTTGTGGTCAATTTTGATATTATCCTTGTATTCATTTGTATGCCATTTTTACTGCATGTATTTATTTGTAATAAATTATATTTTATATAATTAATTGCACCCTGTTTCATTATCTGCACAAATTAACTTTAGATCTCATCAATAAAAGAACTGGCGTTTATATGTCCGCCAATTAAATTTTAAATTTTAAATTTTTCATATTTCATAAAAATATGAAATCATAATTTTTATGATTTCATATCTTATATGAAATAAATACCCAACATATTTTGGAGGTCCCACCGAGATTGATTGAGATATTTCTATAACCTATTTGTGCAATTAGTGAAAATATTCCTTAATCCTTATTGGCAAGTCAAATTGTTGTTGTTATTGATTATTGATCAGAATCATGAGTGTAACAGGCAGCGACCCAGGTAATGGCCAGGTTTAAGCAGATAGTCCATCTGACCCAGGAAAGATAATCTCTAAGGTTATCAAATATGTTTATTCCCGTTTGAAGTTAGATAAAAATATAGATGAATGGACTAATGAGCTGCAGGCAAGAGCCTATGAAGAACGTGGAGATATATGGAAGTTAGGTGGCATGGTTGATAGATACCTGACATATATGGATTTGGCAAATGATAATACCAAGAGGGACCAACACCTCTTATGTGCATTGCCACCTGTTTTGTATGCATTGTTGGCAGTCAGTACTCTTTCCAAAGTTAGGTATGAGTCTATAATGGGTACAAAAATATCTGTATCCAAGATGGAATCAGAACTAAAATCCGCAGAAGCGAAGATCAAAGAGTACAACCTTAGCCACAGCCATGATGCATACCAAAAGGCAAAAAAATGATTTAGAGGATTTATATCTCCAGTATTCCAAAATTAAACAGACAGATGGATCAGCCCATAATATAGTCAATACTGAAAGGGATCCATCTAACGCTGTGGGATATCCTGACCCTCCATGTCTTACTCCCCACTATCCAGACATGCCATCACATGCTCTTAAAGCAGACCCCATCCAAGATACTCAGCGACCTGAAAGTGTTGGCATGATTACACGGGAGGCATTCACCCAATTGAGTCGGGCATTCCAAACTGCAACCGCCTTACTAGGTGCCAATAACATGGAAGCCCCTAGAAGTTCCTCTCCACATGTTCCCCTGAGAAGAGATGTTAGGGTTAAATCACCTGTGCCGTATAAGTCTCATGAAAGTTGTGAAAGTGCATGTGAGTCTGACAGTGGTGTGGGGAAGCATGTGACTTATTCCTTGCCACAGGATCACAGGCGACCAACATATGCTAAGGTGGTTTCTAGGAATAAAAATTCCCAATATTCAGATAAGGATCAGAGCTCCTTCAGCATAATTAAGTTTTTGAATAATACAGTATCCAAATTTTCCAAGAAAGGTTCTTCTCAGATAGCCAATCACTTGGAACTGTATAAATCCACTATGGATTCTTTAAAATTATACTCTGATGCTGACCGGATCAGATTCCTTCCATGGGCATTTGATGATAAGTATCGTCATTACTTTAACTCATTTGGGGAGAGAGGCATTCAAGATTAGCCATGTGTTTTGCATGAGGTTAAATTGGAATTCGGACCGTACCGAACCACCACTGCTGCAAAACGGGACATATATAGCCTTACGTGTAGACCCAATCAGAGTCCCCGTGAATTCCTCTCTGTCCACAAAAATGCCTATGGGTTGGCATATAGATTCCCAAATTGGGAATCTGAAGAATTCAAACAGTTATTCTATGACGCTATGCCAACCCAGATCAAATTTAACTTAGCCAGAGATCTGGATATTGATGCCCCCTTGGATTGGTTGGTGACGGCTGCCACCACGCTGTATAATATCAGTGAGTGCCATGCAACAGAGGAGAGAAGGTTTAAAAAATCCCCAGAGCAAAAGGTAGCTGAAGCTAAGGTAAACCCTAGCTTGAGATTTGAAAGCCAGCCACAAAGGTTCCCTCAGTCTACAGGACCTGCTCAACAAGCCCAGCAACAACAGGTAGGACCGCCCAAACAGACCAAACCCCAAAATACTAATGGATCAGAGGGGAATAATTCAGGTAATGGGAAGTCTAACTACCGTCCCTATTACAATAGGGGCCCCCAGGGATACGGGCCCTATAACAATAGGAATTACCAGGGTTACAGGGGCTGGGATAATAGACCCAGACAACAGAGGGAAGATAGACAGGAATCCTCAAATTCACCCAGGAGTAGGTCACCTACCGATAACCAGGGTGCCCAGCATGGCCAAAATGTGCCCAGACCAAACAGGTTTGATCAGCTGGCAGAACAAGTGGCCCAGTTGAGTGACATTGTGAGAAAGTTGTCCCAGGTATCTCCAGGAAAACAGCCTGAGCCTTTTTTAGGGGCAACTCCAGGTCCCAGCTCAACATCATAAAACAAATTGGGCCGGGTCAGAACCCAGGCCACTGTAAGGATATTAAGTTGATTGTGGTAGAATCTGATGTGATTCCTAATTCTATATTTCCTTGCAGTACCTCTGACCATGAAATTAGGGCCAGGGGGGAAATGTCTAATATGTCATTTGTCTTGCAGTCTAATGATGTCAATTCATATGACCAGATGTCTGTTCCAGTGTGTAATCCCATCGTTCCAGCATCTAGCTGTGAGCCAGCTGTGACTTGTGGTGTCACACAGCTTGTCCCAAAGTGGGGGGGCTGACGCTGCTCCTCCAGCTTGTCCTGAGAGACTCAGGAATGCAGAGGTCACGGAGCTGCAAAGAGGTCAACCTCTCAGACAACAGATGGGTAAACGTCCTAACTTTCTCTGTAATTTGTTGCAGGTGGATGGCCGATACTTTGAGGAGATATATCTCCAGAATGAACTTATCGGACCAATCAAAGGATTAATAGACACTGGATCACAAGCCACCATTTTATCTAGCACTTATTTCCAACAGGTTTTGGATTTAACATCAAAGAAGCCACGATTAAGGTCATTTGATGGCTCTTTGATAAGTGTGGGTGGAGATGCCTTACAGGTAAAAGGAACATCCTGGTTGACATTTACAATTGGCAAGAAGACAATTAGACATCCCACATTGATTGTGGATCTTCCATATGATCGGATGATCATAGGAATCGATTTATTAAAAAGATTGAGTCCCATAATTGATTTCATTAATGAAGCAGTATGGACTCAGGTGAAGGCACCCATTGCCTATGAATACTCTTGCAACACACAAGTACAACGCAGTTGTCATGTGATTGAAGAGAAACCTAGCTCTATTGAAGTGCATTTCAGGAACAATCAAACACCGGAGGTCACAATCCTGAAGAATGGTAAGCCCGAGGAAGATGTCAATGGTGCCGCTCACATCATTACCATCCAGAGTGACAAAATCAAAAAGGTAACTCTGGATGATGATATATTAACCATTTCTCTTGAAAGGGGGAATCACGAAATCGTGGACCTGACCAGGCACATTCAATCGATAGTACAGATTGAAAAGGTCAATAACAATTTATTGATTCCCGTACAGGTAAACAATATAGCCCGGGTGAAATTTGCCAAGTTGGATTTGAAATCCGAAGCAAGTTACATAAGCCTAGGACTCTTGAAACAGATCACCAATCCTAAAATGATTAAAAGTTTCTCTCCACAGGACCAATGGATTCATGATCTGGATGGAGAGTCCCAAAGTCATAATGTGGTTGCAAGATGCGTTTTGTCTATCTCCATAGGAAATAAAACTACGGAGCACGTTTTCATCGTGATGAATGAACCACGGTATCAAATGTATATAGGTAATGACCTTCTGCACCGATTTGCCATACAAATCGACCTGGTGAATAACACCTTATGGTCCAGATTGCTGGGAAACCCAGAGGGATTCCAGGATGTAGAACAAGCCTTACGATGGGGACAACAGATTCCCTATGCCGTAAGTATCATGGTTGCTGAGAAAGTTGAAATTCCTGAAGGATGCAAACCATTTCTTCTCCCCATTAAAGTAAAGAAGGGACAGAAGCTGAAGAACACAGACGCGTTGGTATGTTTATCCAACAGAATACAGCAACTCGGCCTAAAGGTAAAGCCTACTCCCCTGATCAATATCCATCAGGACCCGTTACATATGGTAATTTATAACATGGTTTCCCATAGCATATCCCTACAAAAGGACACCGTAATTGGTTTGGCTATGGATTCGGAATACTACACATTTGGATTCCAAAATGATGTTATTGGAATAATTCCTGATGAATACCTGACAGAGGAACAAACAGTGGAACAACATTTTTCCTCAACCCCTGAGGGGTTATTTAACATCCACTCTGTTTATCCTTTCAGCTCTGAAGAAGATACATGCCACATCGAAGAATCATCATTGGTTTTCAACCATGAGATCGATGAAAAAGAGTATGAATCGTACCAGCCAGGAAAGGATAAGGTATGCTACACCCAGAACGATTTAACTAGTGAGCTTGAAGAAGCTTACGAGTTAAGTCAGCCTGAGATTTTCCCTGAATTTCAGGAGCGGGTGGAAGAACAAATCTCCATGGCTGACGCATGCTCCGACGAGTCGAAGCGTCAACGTCTAAAGGAGCTCTTCACAGAGTTCCAGGAGATGTTCGCCAAGGATTTTTATGACTGTGGGGAAACAGACCTACACGTTACAAGAATCCAGACAGATCCCGATGCACCCCCTGTTTTTGTCAAACAATACCGACTTCCGCTGGCGGCTTACGAGTCACTATCGGAAATCGTCAAAAACTTGGAGAAGAAGGGTATCATCCGTCCAGTACACAGTTCATTCAATCATCCGATACTTGGAGTCCTCAAACCTAACGGTCAATTTCGTCTCTGCTCGTACCTAAGACATTTAAACAAACGTGTTTACATGTCTGGATGGCCCGTGCCATACATTGACCAGTGTTTGGCACAAATACAAGGATCCAAAATCTTCACTGCCCTTGACTGTGAACAAGGATATTGGACGATTAAGATAGATGAAAGGGATCAGTACAAACTGGCCTTTACATTTGGCAAACGACAGTATGCGTGGACCCGACTGCCCTTCGGGTACATAAATGCAGGCCATTAATTTGCAGTGTTCATGCATAAGGCAATGCCTGATGCCACTGAACCTTGTCCTATGTGGATGACATCCTGATAAAAAGTAAAACTTTTGAAGAACATATTCAGGATTTGAGACATGTACTAACCCAGCTGAGGAAAGCAGGTGTAAAACTTTCTTTGCAGAAGGCTCAATGGTGCCAGACAGAGGTTAATTTCCTAGGTCATGAAGTCACTGCGGATGGAATTAACCCACAGAAAAAGAAGGAGAAAGAGAGAGGAGAAGAGAAGTAGAGTGGTCTATCTAGATGAAAGCCATAATGAGATGCGCTATGATGGACCACCCAGCTTTCCTAGGAGCAGAAGTGAGATTCCTACTAGGACTTGGTAAGAGACACAGAAAATGATATTTCATTTTATTAAGACTAATTTGATAGTGTGGGTGAAATTATACCATCTAGATTGGCGAATAAATAATTAAATTAATTGATCATCTCCATATAGAGATGTAGTCTTAGGATATTGTGAGGCTTCATTCTACCTGCAGAAGAATCTAGACTCATAATCTAGCAAAGCATTAAATAATTGCTTATATATATATATATATATATATATATTTATTGATAGAACATTCCTCGCCAAGCTAAGTGATGGATTCCCACAGGAAAGACTTGTTTCAAATCCTTCCCATTTAAGATCCTAGATCCCTGTTATTTGTCTTAATAGTCTTACCAAAGTTATATATGTGAAAATAGTCCAGGATGGGGCGGAAGGATACAGTTGTCTCTTCTAAATTATATCCTTGAATGGATTTGTCCATCTTGAAGTCATGTGATGTGTAGTTGGTTAGAGGGGGGTGGAATGTATTTAGCATTCTACAGTATATTGATGTCTAGGATTAGACATGTCCATCCTGATATCATGAGGTTTTCTCTGAACAGAAGTAATGTATATAACTTATGTTCATATTTTGATATCCTAACTAGGGATGAGCGAACCCGAACTGTATAGTTCGGGTTCGTACCGAATTTTGGGGTGTCCGTGACACGGACCCGAACATTTTCGTAAAAGTCCAGGTTCGGGTTCGGTGTTCGGCGCTTTCTTGGATGAGACGCGGCGGCATGACGTAGACAGCGTGCATGCAGCGGTCCTCCCCGCCCCCAACGCCGGCCCCGGCTCCAGCCTGGATGCGACACAGGCAATGCCGCCTCCGCTGCTACTGAACTACCGGCCGAGATGCTGAACAGCCAGACGCTGATACACCTGCCGCTTGTGTCTGCTGGGCCCCTGCTGGGCTCTTCGGATTAGCCCTCTGTCGTTCCCAGAACCGCTGATCCCCCTGCTCCACCTGAGGTTGAAAGCCGGCCGTCCGGGGTCTGTACCTGCCATAGGCGGCTCCAGGCTGGGGGCTCCATTCGTTCTACATCAACCTTGGAACTCACAGTGAGTGGATCCTGTTTCCCCCTTTTCTTCTACCTTGTCTGCCCTGTTCACTGGGCCGTTTTGAAGAGGTCACCTGGAAGAGTGCCTGGAAAGCGGCACCTCTCTTCTACCACCGTTGCCACCCTATCTGCCCGCTGTCCCACCCTATGCTGCCTCATTTTCTAGCGGTTCTATCAGGACCCACATGTGGAGTTGCTTTGGAAAGCTGTGAGTGTTGTGCAGCTGGGGGGCCCTGCCGTGGGTGCTGCTCTAGCTGTATTAGCTAGTACTGGTACTGCCTCTGCCTTTCTGCTGGACACGGTGCTGCCCTGTATGTATGCTAAATGCTAAATGCTGTCCTTTTGCTGTCTTTTTGTCCCTCTGGACCCCGGACCCCTGAGTCTGTAAGCCCCAGGCAGCTGCGCTGGTTCATCCCCCAGTGAGTGGGTGAAGGCTGCTGAACAACATCGGCGTGGGTGAATGCCACTGAGTGGTGAAGGAGGACCGTGCCGAGGACATCAGGAAAATCCCACTCCGAACCGCTCCACCACCTAGGAAATCAGAGACTTAAGAGCGAAGAAGAAGATTGGATACGTAAGACTCTCTGACTATCTTTATATGTTATTTATGACATTTTGTTTAGAAACACAGAGATTTGAATAATTTGAATAATACTAACTCCTAAGGTAGTTTCGCAAGAGGAGGAAAAGAGGGTAAGAGGAGGCGGAATAAGGGGAGGAGGGGGAGAGAAGGGAAAGGGGGGGAAAAAAAAAATCGCCCCTAAACTACCCAATAGAAAGTCTATTGGAACATCTTCACCCAAAGGGGGCATCGCAAGGACACAGTTAAATAAATATCTCAAATCCCCACCCCCATCAGCTAAAACAAGGAGCAACCAGAAACAAACATCACAAACGGAGGACTGTGAAGAGAACGAAGATAGGGCAAGAGAAAATCGGGTAGCAGAGGCAGATAACCAGATGAGCAATATTGATCGCAAATTAGCGGGTATACTGGAGGCAGTCGAAACTACTAATCAATCATTAAGCACCCTGACAACTACAGTGGCAGCAGTGCAGACTGATATCTCATTAATCCGAGATGACCTAAATAAAATGAGGCAACGTGTTAAAGAGTATGCAACCCTAACAACAGAATTGCAAAAAGAATCCAGGCAGATAAAAAAAAGGTTAGAAACAGTAGAAAGTGATAATAAAGCACTGAAGGAAAAAATGGCGGACCTGGAAGACAGATCTCTGAGAGATAATCTGAAATTAGTGGGTTTCCCGGAAGGAGCAGAAAAAGATGACCCCACAGGCTTTATCCAAAAATGGTTGGCAAATACTGTAACAACCGCAGAGGCAGCTACAACACTCATAGTGGAGAGAGCACATCGCATTCCAACAAGAAAACCCCCACCAGGGTCAGCACCAAGGCCATTGTTAATTAAAATGACATCTTCAAGAGATCGGGACTATATCCTTAGGTGGAAAAGAGAGATACAAACTGTGAAATACAATGACGTTAATATAGAGATATATCTGGGTTTTTCTAAAGTTACGCAAGATAAAAGAAGAGAATATAAGGACGTAAAAAAGAGATTGATACAAGCACAACTAAAATACTCTATGATGTACCCTGCGAAACTACGGGTCATCTACAAAGAAACTGTCAAATTTTTCTCTAACCCAAATGAGGTAGCTGACTGGATGGACTCTAAGGGCATTAAATAGTCTGCCCGTGTTGCTGCGAGGAGGAGCTGGGGGGGTCGACGGCGGGGGGGAAGGGGGGGGATAGTCTATAGTTAGAGACCTATGAGTCACACTTTGCGACTTGCAGGTCAGGATGGGAGTGGGGGATTGTGGAGGTGGAAGGGTTGGGGGGTTGGGGAGGGGGTTTCTTTCCGCGGGGGATTGTCGTGGTGTTGAGGGTATGTCGCTGGGGGTCCCCCTGTTCTTCCGCTCAGTGCTGCCTTATTCTTTAAAATGTCTAGTATATTGACATGGAATATCCGCGGTTTTGCGGATAAAATTAAGAGGTGCGCAGTGTTCGATTTAGTCTCTAGACATTTACCAGCAATAGTGGCCCTGTTAGAAACACATCTTACAGGTGAAAAAATAGCAGCACTGGGCAGAAGGAGATGGGCTCACGAATACCATTCCTGTCACTCTATATATTCCAGGGGAATTAGTGTTTATATTCATAGACAGGTAGATTATGACCCAATAGAACAGCTAATCGATCAAGAGGGCCGGTACATCTTTTTGCACTGCTACTGGCAGGGGCAAAGGAGAATTATAGCATTTATATGCATCCCGCCCCCCTTTAATACCACCATATTATGTAAATTGATGGACTATATTGCAGCACGAGAGGAGTGCCCGGTGCTGGTGATGGGCGATTTCAACTCGGTCATGGACATTAAAAAAGATAGGATTTCCACCATAACCAATTATGAATCAAATTTAGGATCATGTACAGTACTATCTAGAATCTGTACAGAGATGGCACTGGTCGATATGTGGCGATCTCTTTTTTTTTTTCAAAATCTTATTTTATTGTTATGACAGACATGTTACAACAACAAAAGAGAACAACATAGTACTCCATATTCAAACATTGGTCGATAAGCAAGATTACATTGAAAGATAATAAATTGGGTGTAATATGCAAAGTGACAACTTAGCATTATACATGTGGAAACAGCTTCTATGTATTTAGTCATGATATCGCACACCTAGTTCCACAACTTTGGCTATCCATACGATTTAACATTAAAGTAATTCCTCTTGTTCCTTAAAGTAACTCCTCCTGTTCCTTACCCCTAATGTAGCTTCCCTTATTTATTGCGTTCCTTATGCCAATCCACCCATTTCACCCAAGTCAGCAAAAACCTGTCATGAGACAATGACTCCCAGCTTGTCAATTCCTCTAGTTGACATATCTACTGAACCTTATTGACCCATTCTTGAAGGCTAGGAGTTTCTTTGGATAGCCAATATTTAGGTATGAGCAGTTTCGCTGCAGCTATGAGGTGCGCCGACAATGAGTGTCTGGCAAGTGGATAATTGCAATCTGGCAGGTTCAAGAGTGCTACGGTCGGGGATATAGGTGAGCCCACCCGGCAAATCTCCTGCACTGCTTTACTAATCCTATCCCAATATTCTGATATAATAGGGCAAGACCACCAGATGTGATACATAGTTCCACTATCTCCGCCACACCTCCAGCAATTAGCTGAGTATGTAGGGGAAATAGAATGCATTCTCACTGGGGTCTTATACCATCTGGTTATTATCTTATAGGAATTTTCTTGTAATTTAATACATCTTGAGTGGCCATGTGAGTGTGATAATATTCGGCTTGTGATCTCTTCAGTCAATGACTGCCCTATCTCCTTCTCCCACTGCTCGATGAACCAGGGTCTGGTGTCCGTACTTGACTCCAAAATTTTTCTATATAAAAGTGATATCATGCCTTTCTTACCTATAGATTGGTTCCACACTACATCATACCAAGTGGGAGTATAGCTACTTGGAGAAGTGGATAAATATAACTTACAGTACCAATTAAGCTGGGAATATTGTGGAGTCGTCCAAGGTATATGCTCAAATCTAGCCTTCAAATCCGATACTTCTGGTACTTGACGCCCTATAAGGAAGTCTCCGACTGCTACGTCGCCTAGCGCAGCCCATAGACCTAAAGCATCTTGAAAATCAGCATTTAACAAGTAGGGCAAATGCCGAACAGGTGTGAGAGGGGATACTGAGGTAGAGGCGCATAAATGACTTGATAGTTTGTGCCAGCAATCCGCCACTCCCTTCAATGATGCCGGTAATCTAGGGAAGTGTCGGGAAGGCCCACCCGGATCCCATAACAAGGCCAGAGCTTTTGATCCCAATACTCTCCTAGCAATTAAGCATCCTAACTTATTAACTTTGGGATTTATTATCTCTGCGTGTAACCTCAACTGTATAGCCTTATAATAGCTGCTGATATCCGGCAAACTAATGCCCCCCTTAGATCTAGAAAGGGTCAACCTCCGGTGAGCTAGTCTAGGACGGGTCTGGTTCCATACAAACGCTGAAAAGATTTTTCTAACTTGCGTCAAAAAGTGGTGGGGTAGTTGCACCGGTAACGCCTGCATTAAATAAAGTAGTTTGGGGAGGATATAGGTCTTTAAAATATTCTTTCTCCCCAGCCAGGACAGGAACGGTATTTTCAACTCTTTCAATTGAAGTTTAATGTCAGCTAAAAGTTTAGGATAATTCCGGGAGAAAAGTTGTTCCGGATCCCTAGTAATTTGAACCCCTAAGTATTTAATGTGATCTTTTTCCCATTGGAAGGGGTAATTCTTCTCTAATTGGGCTATAATCGCCGGAGGGGTATTAACTCCTAGTGCTACACACTTGGCCAGATTTATTTTAAAATTGGAGATATAACCAAAGACATCTAATTGTCTCAGCAAAGCGGGAAACGCTACCTTGGGGTCAGATAGTAGGAGAAGCATATCATCCGCAAATGCCGCTATAGTATGCGTCTGGGACCCTATACGTAAGCCTTCTATCTCCTTGTCTTGCCTAATAGCTTGCAGGAAAGTTTCCAAACAAAGAATGAAAAGTGTGGGGGAGAGTGGGCAACCCTGCCGGGTCCCATTCCTTATCTCGAAGTGAGGAGTGAGGATGCCATTTATGCGGATTTTAGCCATGGGGCAGGAGTACAAGGACAACACAGCATTCACAAACTGAGAGGGAAAACCAAATTTGTGTAAGGTAGCTTCCATGTAGCACCAATCTACTCTATCAAATGCCTTTTCTGCATCTGTACTCAATAGGGCAAGTCTCTTACCATGAGTCAAGGCATATTGTTGTGCTTGCATTACCCTAAATGTGCTGTCCCTGCACTCTCTACCGCTCACAAACCCAGACTGCTCTGGGGAAACCAGGCCCCCCAACCAGGCTGCTATACGGTGAGCTAGGATCTTCGCCCAAAGCTTGATATCAGCGTTAAGCAATGAAATTGGGCGATAGCTAGATGGGAGGTTCAAGTCCTTCCCAGGCTTAGGCAAGACCGTAATGTGAGCCTCTAATGACTGTTTGGGGAGTATCGTTCCATTCATCAGGGAATTGAACAGTGACACTAGTTGTGGGCCTAATATGCTGAAAAATTTCTTATAATATGCAACGGTTAGGCCGTCTGGTCCTGGACTCTTACCTGTAGGGGTCGATTTTAAGACTTTCTTAACCTCATCTAAAGTCACTGGAGCCACTAGCGCCTCTCTGCCGGCGTCTGATAAGACTGGCAGGTTAAGAGACTGCAAGTATGCGGTCGTGTTTTCCCGACGGTCGTTCTGCACTTCTTCAGTATCATTTTTCTGTATATTATACAGATCATGATAGTACGTGGTAAACACTTGTGACACGACTTTAGCGTCAGTGGAGAGACTACCATCTTGAGTCATCATCTGCTTAATATACGACTGCTCCGTCCTCTTTTTAATCAGTGCAGTCATTACCTTACCGCCTCTATTTCCATGTATATAGTGTTTGTGTTTGACCCGCATGTAAGCCTTAGCTACCTTAACATTTAGTATCGACTTCAATTCCTGCCGTAGTGACACAAGTTGTTCTAATTCCCGCTCTGCTAGGGACTTTTTGTGTATTCTTTCCAGTTGGGAGTCAGGAGTTCAGAGATGCGTTTTGCCCTTTCTTTCTTGATATAAGAGCCCAATGCAATGAATTCCCCTCGAATCACCGCCTTATGCGCCTCCCAAGAGATAGCTGGGGAAGTAACAGAATTCACATTAAGTTCAAAGTAAGTTTGTAATTTCTTCGTGATGGTCTCTGTATGCGCTTGCGTATCCAGTATTGTGTGATTCAGTTTCCAGGTCCACTCTCTCCCAACTAAGTCAGGAATCTGAATGACACAAGACACCATGGCGTGGTCTGACACAGTTATATTATCTATGTTGGCAGATTTCACTAGAGGTAAGCTATTTTCTGGTAACATGAGATAATCCAGCCTCTGGTACGACCTATGTGGGTTGGAATAAAAGGTGTAATCTCTTCTGCTCCCATGTACAGACCTCCAGATATCGGCTAATCGTAGTGCCTGTAATCTGACTTGTATGGATTTCAGGGCCCTAAAGGAGATAGCTGAACGCTGAGTCGAGGAATCTAACAAGGGGTTCAAGGTTAAATTGAAGTCGCCTCCTAGTAGTATTTCACCAAATGCAAAGGCTGAGATTTTATCTAGCATCTCCAGTAGCCACTGGACTGTTCTAACATTAGGGGCATATAAATTACATAGCGTAAATTTTTTATGACCTATTTCGCAGTTTACCAGTAAGTAACGCCCCTCCGGGTCAATCAGCTGGGAGTGCAAAGTAAAGGGGACATGTTTCCGTAGCCCAATACTAACTCCTTTGGACGCACTCCTATCGGAACAGGAATGGAGCCAATAATGAAAGTTGGAATTACCTAAATTGGGAATATGATTAACCGAGAAATGTGTCTCGCAGCATAATAATGTCCACCGATGATGTCTTGATAGTTCTGAAAATCCTACCCCGTTTCACCGGGCCCTTGCAACCGTGGACATTAAATGTCCCAATGTTAATAACTAATGGTGCCATTCCTATTCCTTATAGAAGAAGTCACTCTGCCTTTGCCTATTAGGACCAGAATTAGAGTACATAACATAAAACATTTCAAAATAACAGTTAAACGTACAATATAAGATACAAGCAAAAATACTCTTGGGCCAGGCTTTTAGGCATGACCCTGTACCTTGGGGGGTGATCGTCTGTAACATGAACAAACCCTGATCGGCCTAGATCCTTTTTAGAATACCCGATAGGCTAAATCAACTCCATCAGGAGTAATATATTATTTTGCTTACAAACCCAAAACCCCATATTTCGGTAACATATATATAATAGAGTGGAATTATAAGGTGCTATAGCACGTCCTGCGGTTCTCTGGCGCACAGACTGATACTAGTGGGTAATGGGAATAAGATATAAACAATATGTGCAATACTTTCTTGGTGAACAGTCAGAAATAAAGGGGAAAAAAGAATGAATGCTGTCCTTCAACAGGCACATACTCAGATTAAGGCTGATTCTATTGGCATCAAATCTCCATATTATTCCTGGTCGCTTTCCTATATCTCCCGCTCCTTTGCTGCTTAGGCTTCAGCCATGGAGATGTCTCTGGTAGAGGTGGCAGTTCTTCTTCTGCAGGAACCGGCAACCAGGAGGCGATCTCTACCGGTGCTGTATCCGTCATATTCCAGAAGGGTACCAAATCTGCTGGAGATCTTACTGTAAAACGGCGATTTCCAGCTGTAATCAGGATTCCAAATGGGAATAACCACCGATACGGAAACTTCAAGGTACGCAGCAAATCCGTTAATGGTTTCAATATTCTCCTTTTTTGTAAGGTAGATGCTGCCAGGTCTTGAAATAACTGGATGCTCCTGCCCTGCAGTGTCACTTCTTTTAGCTCTCTGGCCTTTTGCAATATTTCCTCAGTGTCCCTGTAGCTCAATATGCCACATATAATGTCCCTGGGGTTCTCTGAGGTATTTGGCTTGGGTCTCAGTGCACGATGCACCCTTTCTATAATTATACTCTGGGCTCTCTCTGGGCCTAACAGAGTGGCGAACAATGAGACCATTACTTGCGTTAAGTCCTCTTTATCTGCTGCCTCAGGAAGGCCCCTTATTCTGATGTTGCAACGGCGGCTCCTATTTTCCTGGTCTTCCATTTGTAATAGCAGGCTGTTCATTGCTCTAGAATGAGAGCTTAGTGAGTCTTTGACCGCTGTGTTAAAAGTGAGCAAGGAATCTTGTACCTGCTCTAAAGACTCCACTCTGTCCCCAATATGCCGGACATCCGTCTTTATGGCGGCTAAGTCTGCAGCGATAGGTGCCAGGGCTCTTTGTAATGCCTGTTCAATAAAATCCCTAGTGAGCGCCGCTCTCCCCGGCTCTGCCTGCTCCCCGCTCACCTCGCTCGCATCGTCACACTGGGCTCCAGGGCTTGAGGCCTCGCAGGCGTCTCCTTCACCCTGCCGCTTCGGCGCCATCTTAGAAGTGCGTGCTGGAACCTGGGAAGCCGGTTTCTGAAGGTATTTCTCCATATCCGACTGGTGCGGTGAGTCCCTCCTTTGCTCTGAGGTGATTCTAGACTGTTCCTTGGACTGGATCTTCATTTCTGTGGTTCGGGTATCGCTGTTACAAGGCGTACTTAGGATCTAGTGGCGGGAGCTCCGCTCTCAAGCAGCCACCATCAAGCTCGGTCAGGCCACGCCCCCGATATATGGCGATCTCTTTATGGAAATAAGCAAGTATTTTCATGCTTTAGTAACACATATAGGTCCATGTCTCGAGTTGATCTGGCCCTCGCCAGCCCCGGGCTCATTAATAGGGTTAAAAAAATGAATTATGAATGTCATGGCATCTCCGACCATAGCCCGGTTATGGTAACACTGGACAGTCCTAATAAACCAAATCCAAATAGAACCTTTAAACTTAACCCCCACTGGATGTCATTGATAAAGGATCTAGATAAGATTAATGAAGAAATAAAACTCTTTTGGAGGGACAATGTTAATTCAACACATATCCATATTGTCACGGCTGTATGTGAGCAACAATAGTATACACAGTAAAAGAGCTACTGACCGGACCCAAACTAGGGAGGATAAAGGGTGACCCCTGTCAGATCCTCAAAGCTCTCCCTATTCTGCTAAAGCACATGCCCGGATCCAAATGGCGGAACGAGGCATGCCCACGTGCCTAAGACTGATGACCACTGTAACCCCTACAATAGTGGAAGGGGCACGGCCACCGGTGCCCTACTCAGTATATGGATGGAACCGTGGCCACCTCAGATCCAGTCAGAAAATAATCAGGTACACAACAATGTCTGTACACTTAGCTGAAGGTGTTGCAGCCGCAGAGAAGACGGATCCAAGGACAGCTGGCAATATCCGGAGTGCTTGCTGCAGCAGAACACAGGTCCAGTGAACTGATAGCTACAAGTGAAGATACTAAAGCAAGAGCTACAACTGAAATGAGAACTATAATCCACGCCCTACAATAGGAGGAGGGGTGATATAAAGAGAGGGAAATCAAACGCATGAGGAACAGCTGGGAGGAAGGAAACCAAAAGTAAACAGAGCAGTGAGAACTCCTCCCAGCTCTAGTAGTGACATCATCACAGGGGTGGAGAAACAGAGCTGTGAGAACGTCCCAAAGCTCTGGTAGTGACACATATGGTTTGGGACTCGCTTAAGGCATACCTTCGGGGTATATATTCACACGAAATCAGGAAACAGAAAAACCTCTTTGCCCAAACTCAAAAAGAAATAGAAGGGAGGCTCAACCAGATAACGAATGAGATTAGCCACGTAAATACCCCAGAAAAACAACTTCAACTTAAAAAAGCACAAGATGAATATAAACAATATTTACACAAAAAAGCACAGAACAAAATGTTCTTTTCAGGGTTGAGGAGCTTCAGCGAGTCCGGCAAGCCAAGTAGATTATTATCTATGATAGTAAAAAATCAAAGGGGAGGTACCAATATCATCGGAATTAGGACAGAGGCAGGAAACATCCTACGAGACCCTAATGACATCCTAAGTGAATTTACTAGGTATTTTTCGACACTATATCAAGCCGGGTCTAAAAATCAGGGAGGAAAAATAGATCAATATCTGGATAATATTGAGAACCCAGAATTTGCCCAACAAGACATTGACTGGTTAAATAGACCTATCCAACTGACCGAGCTACAGACTACGTTGCAATCTATCAAGGGCAATACATCCCCAGGGGTGGATGGCTTCCCATTTGAAGTATACCGGAAACCTGAGGGAATTATTCTTCCTAAATGTTGGAGGTACTAAACCAATCTTGGACAATGGGTTCCCTACCCCCCTCATGGATGAATGCCACTATCACATTGATTCCCAAAAGAGGGAAAGATCCGCTGTTAGCTGCTTCCTATCGCCCCATCTCTCTGTTGAATACAGACTATAAAATTCTTGCCAAATTGTTAGCCAATAGATTAAAAACTGTCATACACAAAGTCGTCCATGTAGACCAAACCGGGTTCATTCCCAAAAGGAACATACAGGATAATATAAGGCGGGCTTTCTTGAACATCCAGATGGGGGATGCGGAGGACTGCTCCATCCTGTCCTTGGATGCGGCTAAGGCCTTTGACAGGGTGGAGTGGTCCTTCCTTTGGAGAGTATTGTCGCGGGTGAGGATAGGCGAATATTTCTCCAGATGGGTTCGCATTCTGTACAAAAACCCGGTATCTAGGGTCCGAATCAATGGTGAGTACTCTGCCCCTTTTCCCCTGAACCGAGGAACACGTCAGAGCTGCCCCCTCTCCCCTTTGCTCTTCTCGCTGTTCCTGGAGCCAATTGCATGCAAAATTAGAACAGATGTGGAAATATCCGGCTTCCGGTGCGAGGGAGAAGCTGAAAAAATTAGTTTAATGCGGACGATATGCTGCTCTTCCTGGGGAAGGGGTATATAAACTTGCCCAGGGTTATGGAAAGTCTAAATGAGTTTGGATCCCTATCTGGATACGATATAAACTGGGAAAAATCAAAATTTCTTCCATTAAGACGCTCGGTTCCACTGGGCCACAATTTCCGGGTTAGTATACTGACCCCAACAGACTCCTTATTGTATCTGGGTATCCAGATAGGGACCAAACTGGAACATTATTTGAAATTGAATATACTCCCAATAATAGATAAAGTTAGGGAAAAAATTAGAACATGGTTAAAACTCCCTCTGTCACAAATTAATCGAATAGCGCTTATTAAAATGACATTATTACCAATGTTACTATATGTCTTCAACGCTAGTCCAATTATGATAGAAGACAAGTTTTTTAATAAGTTAGAGACCCTCTTTATGGGGCCGCAAACGAGTCAGAATTAAGATTCAATATCTGTATAAAGAAGAGGGTGGAATGTCCATCCCTTTTTTAAAAGGATATTATCTAGCTGCCCAATTGAGATGGTGTGTGAGGAATCGAAAGAATAAATGCGTTCGTCTTCTTTTTGGGGAGCATTGTAGACCATGGGCGGATCTTTTTCATATTCTTGAAACCGGTATTTTTAAGAAGAATATAATAATAAACCTGTTTAGTAGAATGCTTGGGTATATCTGGCAACAAATTAGAGATATGGTGGGCGCATCCGAATCAGTTCAGTATACCCCACTGTGGGGGAATGCACATTTACCACAAGTTATGCAACTAGGCCACGCTGAATATTGGGAAAAACATGGTATATATTTAATTGCACAAGTTTTTCATCAAGGACTGATTAAGCCGTTAAATGAAATATTACCAGACGTTAAATTAGGATTTACTGATAAATTTCGATATGAACAATTACGTCACGCTATATACCACACGGAGAATAAGAATTATTTGAAGATAGTAAGGAACACTTTTTTAGATTTCTGTCAAGATATGACATTTAATACTTCAATATCACACATCTACGCTAAGTTAAAATATGAATATACAAAAATGATCACATTTAGGGGTGAGGCTAAATGGGAAAGAGACCTACATAAAGGGGAACCTATTATGTGGAACACTGTGTACAGAAATATTAAAAGATCGATTGTGTCACCCGCCCATGCATGGATCCTTTGAAAATCATACACCGCCTCTATTACACACCAGCATTACTGCATACCATTTATAAAGATAGGAAACAGAACTGCTATAAATGTAACAAAGACAGAGGAGACTATAAACATCTGCTGTGGGAATACCCAGGGATAAATGAATATTGGATTAAAATTGCAGGATCGCTCCCCTATGAAGTACCAGGCATGCATTGACTATGCCATCCTGGGTACACTCCCAGAGACAGACAAAAACAAAACTGAGCAGATACTGTGGTTTCGGGGCATTGCACTGGCCAAAATAATAATTGTTAAACACTGGGGCACCATGAAATACCCCAGTCTTCAGGAGTGGATGGAGTGGATGAATAGGGTTAGGCAGTACGAACACATTCTAGCCCAAACAGCAGGGAAAATGGCAGTCTGGCTGCGGCTCTGGGGTAACTGGAAATAACGACAGTCGAGGTAGATGCGGCACTTCTGCGGAAAAGAAAGGGGGTAACTGGAAACAATGACAAAGATGTAGACACGGCAGCCCCGCGGAAAGAAAAAGGGGGGGTGGAGGGAGGGACAGGGGGGTTTATAAATAAAATGGAAACTCTGTATAGGATGAGATGAATTTATTAATGTATTCCTACCTTATTGCGTTGTGATATTGAAATAGAAGATTGCTGTACTCTATTTTTTTTTTAAATAAAATATATAAGTTCTCTGTGCACCGCTGGCGGCTCAGCGGTGTGCGGAGTTCGGAGTGTGGGGTTTGGGATTGGGGCCGCAGTGGCACTGTGAGTAAGGGGAGGAGCACATATAGCTACTCCTGCCCATGCTCCCCCGGGGATTTCTGGCTCCTGGTGTGGCACGTGGGTGCCCTGTGCCCATGTGCTGTGTCGGGATTGGCCAGGTGGAGCAGGCTCCTGCTTCTGCCTGCTCCGCTAGGCTGGGAGAACTGCATGTCAGCTCTTGGATTGGCGGAGCAGGCAGGGGCGGGAGGCCTCTCCACTCGGCTGGTCCTGGCGTGGTGCATGGGTGCAGGGTGCCCGTGTGCTGTGTCGGGAGTTGGTGATCCTCCAGGGAGCACATATTGCTTCTCCTGCCCGTGCTCGCATCGCTGCTGTGGCCCTGTTCATGGACTTCGCGTTTCGTGCTCCTTGCGCAGCTAGGCTGTGAGCGGTGTGCAGAGAGCTGGGTTTCGGGCGCGCAGTGGGCCACGCTGAATAAAGCAGCCAATCAACAAGCGTCATACTACTTGCCCCAAGAGGCCATCACAGCCTTGCCTACTATTGGCATGGCTGTGATTGGCCAGTGCAGCATGTGACCCAGCCTCTATATAAGCTTGGGTCACGTAGCGCTGCACGTCACTCTGCTGATACAAGCGTAGGGAGAGGTTGCTGCTGCGACGTTAGGGCGAGATTAGGCAGATTAACTCCTCCAAAAGACTTAATTCAGTGATCGATCTCCAGCTGTGGATCATTGAAGTGCTGATATTGAATTGCTCACTTTTTTTAGGCTGCCCAGAGCGTTTTTATATCACTTTTTTCTGGGGTGATCTGCGGCCATTTTGTGGCTTGTGGTGCGCCAGCACAAGCTACCACCAAGTGCATTTAACCATCAATAGTGTGGTTATTTTTTGCTATATCCTACATCAGGTCCAGGCTGAGCCTGTGTCACCCAAGTGCATTTAACCATCAATAGAGTGGTTATTTTTTGCTATATCCTACATCAGGGTCAAGCTTTCATCAAGTGCATTTAACCATCAATAGTGTGGTTATTTTTTGGCCATATACTACATCAGGTGCAGGCTGAGCCTGTGTCACCCAAGTGCATTTAACCATCAATAGTGTGGTTATTTTTTGCTATATCCTACATCAGGGTCAAGCTTTCATCAAGTGCATTTAACCATCAATAGTGTGGTTATTTTTTAGCCATATACTACATTAGGTGCAGGCTGAGCCTGTGTCACCCAAGTACATTTAACCATCAATAGTGTGGTTATTTTTTGGCCATATACTACATCAGGGGCAAGTTGAGCCTGTCACCCAGCGCCTAAAAAATAGGCCTGACATTTCTATTCCTCCAAATCAGTACAGTTTTAGCTGGTCAAGTTATATTTAGTGACCGTAAAAGCACAGTTTTTGTTCTGGGTTGAAAAACTATTCCCAAATTTGCCATTCTCAAAATTAGTAGTTTCTGTTATATCAGACCTACTTTAAATCTATCCCAAAAAGGATATCTTAGATTGAAGGTGCTGATAGTGTCATTCTGAAAAACTTAACACACACGCTACCGTGCAGATACAAGTGTGATTCTGTGATTAAAGGTATATCTGTCACACAGCGTGTAAAAAATAGGCCTCACATTTATATTCAACCAAATCTGTACTGTTTTAGCTGGTCAAATTATTTGTAGTGACCGTAAAAGCACAGTTTTTGTTCTGGGTTGAAAAACTATTCCCAAATTTGCCATTCTCAAAATTAGTAGTTTCTGCAATATCAGGCCTACTTTAAATCTATCCCAAAAAGGATATCTTAGATTCAAGGTGCTGATAGTGTCATTCTGAAAAACTTAACACACACACTACCGTGCAGATACAAGTCTAATTCTGTAATTAAAGGTATATCTGTCACACAGCGCGTAAAAAATAGGCCTCACATTTATATTCAACCAAATCTGTCATTACTTGTGTGCCTGTATTAGTGTAATACGGTACCTAAATAGATAGCCAGACAGTGTTAGGTGTCTGTAAAAAAAGGCCTGAATTTTAATTCAATACATTGGCCCGAATAATATTTTTCTTATTGTGGTGAACGGTAACAATGAGGAAAACAACTAGTAAGGGACGCGGACGTGGACATGGTCATGTTGGTGTTACTGGACCCTCTGGTGCTGGGAGAGGACGTGGCCGTTCTGCCACAGCCACACGTCCTAGTGTACCAACTACCTCAGGTCCCAGTAGCTGCCAGAATTTACAGGGATATTTGGTGGGGCCCAATGCCGTTCTAAGGATGGTAAGGCCTGAGCAGGTACAGGCATTAGTCAATTGGGTGGCCGACAGTGCATCCAGCACGTTCACATTATCTCCCACCCAGTCTTCTGCAGAAAGCGCACAGATGGCGCATGAAAACCAAGCCCATCAGTCTGTCACATCACCCCCATGCATATCAGGGAAACTGTCTGAGCCTCAAGTTATGCAGCAGTCTCTTATGCTGTTTGAAGACTCTGCTGGCAGGGTTTCCCAAGGGCATCCACCTAGCCCTTCCCCAGGGGTGGAAGAGATAGAATGCACTAACGCACAACCACTTATGTTTCCTGATGATGAGGACATGGGAATACCACCTCAGCACGTCTCTGATGATGACGAAACACAGGTGCCAACTGCTGCGTCTTTCTGCAGTGTGCAGACTGAACAGGAGGTCAGGGATCAAGACTGGGTGGAAGACGATGCAGGGGACAATGAGGTCCTAGACCCCACATGGAATGAAGGTCGTGCCACTGACTTTCAGAGTTCGGAGGAAGAGGCAGTGGTGAGACCGAGCCAACAGCGTAGCAAAAGAGGGAGCAGTGGGCAAAATCAGAACACCCGCCGCCAAGAGACTCCGCCTGCTACTGACCGCCGCCATCTGGGACCGAGCACCCCAAAGGCAGCTTCAAGGAGTTCCCTGGCATGGCACTTCTTCAAACAATGTGCTGACGACAAGACCCGAGTGGTTTGCACGCAGTGCCATCAGAGCCTGAAGCGAGGCATTAACGTTCTGAACCTTAGCACAACCTGCATGACCAGGCACCTGCATGCAAAGCATGAACTGCAGTGGAGTAAACGCCTTAAAAACAAGGAACTCACTCAGGCTCCCCCTGCTACCTCTTCTGCTGCTGCCGCCGCCTCGGCCTCTTCCTCCGCCTCTGGAGGAACGTTGGCACCTGCCGCCCAGCAAACATGGGATGTACCACCAACACCACCACCTGCGTCACCAAGCATCTCAACCATGTCACACGGCAGCCTTCAGCTCTCCATCTCACAAACATTTGAGAGAAAGCGTAAATTTCCACCTAGCCACCCTCGTTCCCTGGCCCTGAATGCCAGCATTTCTAAACTACTGGCCTATGAAATGCTGTCATTTAGGCTGGTGGACACACATAGCTTCAAACAGCTCATGTCACTTGCTGTCCCACAGTATGTTGTTCCCAGCCGGCACTACTTCTCCAAGAGAGCCGTGCCTTCCCTGCACAACCAAGTGTCGGATAAAATCAAGTGTGCATTGCGCAACGCCATCTGTGGCAAGGTCCACCTAACCACAGATATGTGGACCAGTAAGAACGGCCAGGGACGCTATATCTCCCTAACTGCACACTGGGTAAATGTAGTGGCGGCTGGGCCCCAGGCGGAGAGCTGTTTGGCGCACGTCCTTCCGCCGCCAAGGATCGCAGGGCAACATTCTTTGCCTCCTGTCTCCTCCTCCTCCTACTCAGCTTCCTCCTTCTCTTCTTCCACCTGCTCATCCAGTCAGCCACACACCTTCACCACCAACTTCAGCACAGCCCGGGGTAAACGTCAGCAGGCCGTTCTGAAACTCATATGTTTGGGGGACAGGCCCCACACCGCACAGGAGTTGTGGCGGAGTATAGAACAACAGACCGACGAGTGGTTGCTGCCGGTGAGCCTCAAGCCCGGCCTGGTGGTGTGCGATAATGGGCGAAATCTCGTTGCAGCTCTGGGACTAGCCGGTTTGACGCACATCCCTTGCCTGGCGCATGTGCTGAATTTGGTGGTGCAGAAGTTCATTCGCAACTACCCCGACATGTCAGAGCTGCTGCATAAAGTGCGGGCCGTCTGTTCGCGCTTCCGGCGTTCACACCCTGCCGCTGCTCGCCTGTCTGCGCTACAGCGTAACTTCAGCGTTCCCGCTCACAGCCTCATATGCGACGTGCCCACCAGGTGGAACTCCACCTTGCATATGCTGGACAGACTGTGCGAGCAGCAGCAGGCCATAGTGGAGTTTCAGCTGCAGCACGCACGGGTCAGTCGCACTGCGGATCAGACCCACTTCACCACCAATGACTGGGCCTCCATGCGAGACCTGTGTTCCCTGTTGCGCTGTTTCGAGTACTCCACCAACATGGCCAGTGGCGATGACGCCGTTATCAGCGTTACAATACCACTTATATGTCTCCTTGAGAAAACACTTAGGGCGATGATGGAAGAGGAGGTGGCCCAGGAGGAAGAGGAGGAAGACGGGTCATTTTTAGCACTTTCAGGCCAGTCTCTTCGAAGTGACTCAGAGGGAGGTTTTTTGCAACACCAGAGGCCAGGTACAAATGTGGCCAGACAGGGCCCACTACTGGAGGACGAGGAGGACGAGGATGAGGAGGAGGTGGAGGAGGATGAGGATGAAGCATGTTCACAGCGGGGTGGCACCCAAAGCAGCTTGGGCCCATCACTGGTGCGTGGCTGGTGGGAAACACAGGACGATGACGATACGCCTCCCACAGAGGACAGCTTGTCCTTACCTCTGGGCAGCCTGGCACACATGAGCGACTACATGCTGCAGTGCCTGCGCAACGACAGCAGAGTTGCCCACATTTTAACGTGTGCGGACTACTGGGTTGACACCCTGCTGGATCCCCGGTACAAAGACAATGTGCCCACCTTACTTCCTACACTGGAGCGTGATAGGAAGATGCGCGAGTACAAGTGCACGTTGGTAGACGCGCTACTGAGAGCATTCCCAAATGTCACAGGGGAACCAGTGGAAGCCCAAGGTGAAGGCAGAGGAGGAGCAAGAGGTCGCCAACGCAGCTGTGTCACGGCCAGCTCCTCTGAGGGCAGGGTTAGCATGGCAGAGATGTGGAAAATTTTTGTCACCACGCCACAGCTAACTGCACCACCACCTGATACGGAACGTGTTAGCAGGAGGCAACATTTCACTAACATGGTGGAACAGTACCTGTGCACACCCCTCCACGTACTGACTGATGGTTCGGCCCCATTCAACTTCTGGGTCTCCAAATTGTCCACGTGGCCAGAGCTAGCCTTTTATGCCTTGGAGGTGCTGGCCTGCCCGGCGGCCAGCGTTTTGTCTGAACGTGTATTCAGCACGGCAGGGGGCGTCATTACAGACAAACGCAGCCGCCTGTCTACAGCCAATGTGGACAAGCTGACGTTCATAAAAATGAACTAGGCATGGATCCCACAGGACCTGTCCATCCCTTGTGCAGATTAGATATTAACTACCTCCCCTTAACAATATATTATTCTACTCCAGGGCACTTCCTCATTCAATACTATTTTTATTTTCATTTTACCATTATATTGCGGGGCAACCCAAAGTTGAATGAACCTCTCCTCTGTCTGGGTGCCGGGGCCTAAATGTGTGACAGTGGCCTGTTCCAGTGGTGGGTGTCGTGAAGCCTGATTCTCTGCTATGACATGAAGACTGATTCTGCGCTGACATAAAGCCAGATTCTCTGTTACGGGACCTCTCTCCTCTGCCTGGGTGCCTGGGCCTAAATGTGTGACAGTGGCCTGTTCCAGTGGGTGGGTGACGTGAAGCCTGATTCTCTGCTATGACATGAAGACTGATTCTGCGCTGACATAAGGCCAGATTCTCTGTTACGGGACCTCTCTCCTCTGTCTGGGTGCCGGGGCGTAAATATGTGACAGTGGCCTGTTCCAGTGGTGGGTGACGTGAAGCCTGATTCTCTGCTATGACATGAAGACAGATTCTGTGCTGACATAGGGCCAGATTCTCTGTTACGGGACCTCTCTCCTCTGTCTGGGTGCCTGGGTCTAAATATGTGACAGTGGCCTGTTCCAGTGGGTGGGTTACGTGAAGCCTGATTCTCTGCTATGACATGAAGACAGATTCTGTGCTGACATAAGGCCAGATTCTCTGTTACGGGACCTCTCTCCTCTGTCTGGGTGCCGGGGCCTAAATATGTGACAGTGGCCTGTTCCTGTGGGTGGGTGACGTGAAGCCTGATTATCTGCTATGACATGAAGACTGATTCTGCGCTGACATAAGGCCAGATTCTCTGTTACGGGACCTCTCTCCTCTGTCTGGGTGCCGGGGCCTAAATATGTGACAGTGGCCTGTTCCAGTGGTGGGTGACGTGAAGCCTGATTCTCTGCTATGACATGAAGACAGATTCTGTGCTGACATAAGGCCAGATTCTCTGTTACGGGACCTCTCTCCTCTGTCTGGGTGCCTGGGCCTAAATATGTGACAGTGGCCTGTTCCAGTGGGTGGGTGACGTGAAGCCTGATTCTCTGCTATGACATGAAGACTGATTCTGCGCTGACATAAGGCCAGATTCTCTGTTACGGGACTTCTCTCCTCTGTCTGGGTGCCGGGGCCTAAATATGTGACATTGGCCTGTTCCAGTGGTGGGTGACGTGAAGCCTGATTCTCTGCTATGACATGAAGACAGATTCTGTGCTGACATAAGGCCAGATTCTCTGTTACGGGACCTCTCTCCTCTGTCTGGGTGCCGGGGCCTAAATATGTGACAGTGGCCTGTTCCAGTGGTGGGTGACGTGAAGCCTGATTCTCTGCTATGACATGAAGACTGATTCTGCGCTGACATGAAGCCAGATTCTCTGCTATGGCATGAAGAGACTGATTCTCTGCTGACGTGAAGCCAGATTCTCTGCTATGGGACCTCTGTCCAATTGATATTGGTTAATTTTTATTTTTTGAATTTTTATTTTAATTCATTTCCCTATCCACATTTGTTTGCAGGGGATTTACCTACATGTTTCTGCCTTTTGCAGCCCTCTAGCTCTTTCCTGGGCTGTTTTACAGCATTTTTAGTGCCCAAAGGTTCGGGTCCCCATTGACTTCAATGGGGTTCGGGTTCGGGACGAAGTTCGGGTCGGGTTCGGATCCCGAACCCGAACATTTCCGGGAAGTTCGGCCGAACTTCTCGAACCCGAACATCCAGGTGTTCGCTCAACTCTACTAGTAATGCCTTTACCTATACACCCAAGCATTCTTCTAGCATTTCCTGCTGCTCTAGGACATTGTCTGCCTACCTTTAAGTCTTCTGAAATAATGACCCCTAAATCCCTTTCCTCAGATACTGAGGTTAGGACTGTATCACTGATTTTATATTCTGCTCTTGGGTTTTTACGCCCCAGGTGCATTATTTTGCACTTATCCACATTAAATTTTAGTTGCCAGATTTTTGACCATTCCTCTAGTTTTCCTAAATCCTTTTCCATTTGGTGTATCCCTCCAGGAAATCTTTGTGTCATCAGCAAAAAGACACACCTTACCATCGAGGCCTTCTGCAATTTCGCTGATAAAGATATTAAACAATATGGGTCCCAGAACAGATCCCTGAGGTACCCCACTGGTAACAAGACCTTGGTCTGAATATACTCCATTGACTACAACCCTCTGTTGCCTGTCCCTCAGCCACTGCCTAATCCATTCAACAATATGGGAGTCCAAGCCCAAAGACTGCAATTTATTGATAAGCCATCTGTGTGGGACAGTATCGAAAGCCTTACTGAAGTCTAGATAAACAATGTCTACTGCACCTCCGCCATCTATTGTTTTAGTCACCCAATCAAAAAAATCAATAAGATTAGTTTGACATGATCTCCCTTAAGTAAACCCATGCTGTTTTTCATCTTTCAATCCATGGGATTTTAGATGTTCCACAATCCTCTCCTTAAGTATGGTTTCCATTAATTTCCCCACTATTGATGTCAGGCTTACTGGCCTATAGTTGTCCGATTCCTCCCTACTACCTTTCTTGTGAATCGGCACAACATTTGCTAATTTCCAATCTTCTGGGACGACTCCTGTTGCCAGTGATTGGTTAAATAAATTTGTTAATGGTTTTGCTAGTTCACCGCTGAGCTCTTTTAATAGCTTTGGGTGTATCCCATCAGGCCCCTTTGACTTATTTGTATTGATTTTAGACAGCTGACTTAGAACCTCTTCCTCTGTAAAGACACATGCATCAAAAGATTCATTAGTCTTCTTTCCTAACTGAGGTCCTTTTTCTTCATTTTCCTTCGTAAAGACTGAACAGAAGTATTCATTGAGGCAGTCAGCTAATTCTTTATCTTCTTCCATATACCTTCCTTCTTTTGTTTTTAATTTTGTAATTCCTTGTTTTAGTTTCCTTTTTTCATTTATGTATCTGAAGAATGCCTTATCGCCTTTTTTCCCTGACTGAGCTAATTTCTCTTCTGCCTGTGCTTTAGAAGCTCTTATAACTTGTTTGGCCTCTCACTGCCTAATCTTGTAAATTAGCCTGTCATCCTCGTTTTTTTTTTTTTTTAATAATTCCTAAATGCTATCTTTTTGTTTTTAATGATTTTGGCCACTTCTGCTGAGTACCACAGTGGTCTTTTCCTTTTTTTGCTTTTACTGACAAGCCTAATGCAATTTTCTGTTGCCTTCAATAGTGCCTCTTTTAAGTAGTCCCATTTCTCCTGGACTTCAATGAAACTGTTCCAATCTGATAGGGACTCTTATACCACTAATCTAATTTTAGAAAAGTCAGTTTTTCTAAAATCTAAAACTTTTGTTTTTGTGTGGTGTGACTCAGTCACTGTACTTATAGTAAACCACACTGACTGGTGATCACTAGATCCCAAGCTTTCCCCTACAGTAATATCATATACCAAATTCACATTTGTGAATACTAAATCTAAAATGGCCTCCTTCCGGGTTGGCTCCTCAACTACTTGCTGTAGAGATAATCCCAGTAGGGAATTTAGAATATCTGTACTCCTGGCAGAACTAGCTATTTTGGTTTTCCAGTTTACATCAGGAAGATTGAAGTCTCCCATAATGATAACTTCCCCCTTCAATGTCATTTTAGCTATTTCCTCAACTAGTAGATCATCTAATTCTTTGACTTGGCTAGGTGGTCTATATATCACACCTACACGATTTACCTTATGATTATCAAGCTGCAAGGTAACCCAAACTGACTCTAAATTGTTCTCGCTAACTTGTATCAAATTAGATTTCTTTCACATACAGGGCCACCCCTCCTCCCTTCTTGCCTTCTCTGTCTTTCCTGTATAGAGAGAACCCTGGTATTGATATATCCCAGTCATTACTCCCCTTGAACCACGTCTCAGTAACAGCCACTACATCTATATTCTCAGATGCCATTATAGCCTCAAGTTCATTGATCTTATTCCCTAAACTGCGAGCATTTGTAGATAAGATTCTGAGCTTGTCATTTCTTAACCTTTGTGCTACTGGCATCTTCTAGCATTGTTCCGGGGGGCAGTCGGACTGCTGGATTATCACTCTTTTGCCCCCCTTTCCTAGTTTAAATGCTCCTTAGCAAATACTTGGAACTGTTCACCGAGGACATTCGTTCCTTTGAGAGAAAGATGCAAACCATCTTTCTTGTACAGTTCTTTTCCATTCCAACAAGAGCTAACATGAGACACAAAGCCAAACCCTTGGTTCCGACACCATTCACCAAGCCATACATTGAATTCCTTAATGCGCATCTTCCTGTCATGCTGAAGGTTATGCACAGGCAAAACTGCAGAGAATGAAACAGTTGATGCAACCTCCCGTATATCCTTTCCAAGTGTGTGAAAAGCTTCTTTAACCTTTGAAACCTCATTGCAAGCCAGATCGTTTGTCCCCAGATGGACAATAACATCCACTTCCCTTTCCTGTTTTGCTTGCCTAACAATATTAAGTATCCGTCGTCTATCCCTGCTAGCGGTAGCACCAGGGAGACATCTTACAACACCATTCTCCTCAAACTTCACACCTCTTATGATGGAATCGCCCACCAACAGCTGCTTACTATCAGTCCTCACCTTCTCCTTTTTGTCTTTGGCTGCAGTCTTGCAAATGAATTATGGAGAGCCACAGACTGTGGGACATGTCTTCTATCCACAACTCTCAGTCTACCAGAACCTACAGTAACCCATCTTCCATTTCTAGGGGGCCTCTGTGGCAGTGGCATTGCAATGTTCTCAGTCTGAGTTTGCTTAATGGTTAATTTACAAATCTCATATTTCAAAAAGGTAATTTCCTGTTGCATTATGGAGAGCTGTCTACAGATCAGACAGTATCCAAACCTCTGAAGAGTGGAACCTGAAAAGAGTGGAACCTGAAATAAAAGCACAACAATTCCTGCACAGAACCAGGTCTGCCATTGCAAAGAGGGGGTGGGATATTTAAACAAACAAATCTTACTTGTTTAGATTGTATCCACCTCCAGATTACCTCCTGAGTATCTCCTGAATATCTCCAGATCAGCACTTGATTAGACCAGCACTAGATTAGCAGCCTTGAAAAAGCAGCAAGCTATAATTAGCAAGCTAATGCAATGTTACTATATATACACACCCTCCCACAAAGGCTCCTCCCCCAACAGCAAATTAACACCTTACCCACCTATGCTCATTTGCAATCAGACAATAGAGATACCGTGCCTAGCAAATTCCTTTCCTCTTGTGAAACAGTGTCTGAGTATCCACCCGATACACCACTGAAGTTCTGCCACAGTGGAAAAACCCTGAGTTAGATAAAGTTTGTCTCCTGAATATCTCCAATGCACTTGCAGATCAGCACTTGATTAGACCAGCACTAGATTAGCAGCCTTGAAAAAGCAGCAAGCTATATTTGGTAACCTTGCGTCACAAAAATGTAATATAGAGCAACCAAAAATCATATGTACCCTAAAAATAGTCCCAACAAAACTGCCACCTTATCCCATAGTTTCAAAAATGGGGTCCATTTTATGGAGTTTCTACTCTAGGGGGGCTTCAAATGGGACATGGTGTAAATAAACCAGTCCAGCAAAATCTGCCTTCCCAAAACCACACGGCGCTCCTTTCCCTCTACGCCCTACCGTGTGCCCGTACAGTAGTTTACGACCACATATGGGGTGTTTCTACAAACTACAGAATCAGGTCAATAAATATTGAGTTTTGTTTGGCTGTTAACCCTTGCTTTGTTACTGGAAAAAATGGATTCAAATGGAAAATGTGGCAAAAAAAAAATCAAAATTTTAAAATTTTATCTCCATTTGCCATTAACTCTTGTGGAACACCTAAAGCGTTAACAACGTTTGTAAAATCAGGTTTGAATACCTTGAGGGGTGTAGTTTCTATTATGCAAGCCTCACAAAGTGACTTCAGACCTGAACTGGTCCTTAAAAAGTGGGTTTTTGGAAATTTCTGAAAAATTCCAAGACTTGCTCCTAAACTTCTAAGCCTTCTAACGTCTCCAAAATATAAAATGTCATTCCCAAAATGATCTAAACATGAAGTAGACATATGAGGAATGCAAAGTAATAACTATTTTTGTAGGTATTACTATGTATTATAGAAGTAGAGAAATTAAAACTTGGAAATTTGCAAATTTTTTGTAAATTTGGTATTTTTTTATAAATAAAAATGAATTTATTTTTTTGCTCCATTTTTTCAGTGTCATGAAGGACAATATGTGTCAAAAAAACTATCTCAGAATGGCTTGGATAAGTCAAAGCGTTTTCAAGTTATCACCACATAAAGTGACACAGGTCAGATTTGCAAAAAATGGCCTGTTCCTTAACCCCTTAAGGACATAGGACGTACCGGTACGCCCTATTTCCCGAGTCCTTAAGGACCAAGGACGTACCGGTACGTCCTAACTTTTAAATCGGGATTCCGGCGCCCGAGGGGTTAAACGGAACGGGATTTCGGCTGAAATCCTTCAGCCGGCATCCTGTGACAACGCCAGGGGGGGTGATGTGACCCCCCGTGTCGGCGATCGCAGCAAACCGCAGGTCAATTCAGACCTGCGGTTTGCTGCACTTTTTGCAGTTTCTGATGCCCGCGGTCCCTGACCGCGGGGATCAGAAACTTTTGAGTGCCTATAATCTATATTTTTCACCCCCCCCTGCACCCCTGCATGATTTGATGCCGGCGGGTGGTGCGGGGGGGGTGTCGCATGCGGTGGGGGCGTTGCAGGAGGCGGGCGGTGCGGCAGGCGGGATCGCGATCCCCCGCCCGCCTCCCCATGAATGATCGTTGGCTTCTAGTGGTTATACCAGGGTGCCAGCACATTGCAGATGTCAGCCGTTTAACCCTTTCCATACCGCGGTCCGTACGGACCGCTGTATGGAAAAAGTTATCTGTCATCGGTCAGGGAGCTCCCTCCCTCTCCATCGGGGGGCTGCTGGGCCTTTGCAGCCCCCCGATGGAGAGGGATAGAGCCCCCAGAGAGCCCCCCTTAGCCCTGTGCTTACCCTTCCCCGTCTGCGAAGTTCTGAGCAGACGGGGAGGGTTCCCATGGCAACAGGACGCCTGCTCAGGCGTCCTGCTGTCCATGGTGCTGAACAGATCTATGCTGAAAGCATAGATCTGTTCAGTGTAAGTAAAATACAGTACAGAACAATATATATTGTACTGTACTGTATTATACAGACATCAGACCCACTGGATCTTCAAGAACCAAGTGGGTCTGGGTCAATTTTTTTTTTAAAAAAAGTGAAAAAAGTTAAGATAAAAAAAAAACATTTATCACTGAATAAAAATTAAAAAAATAAAATAAACTACACATATTAGGTATCGCCGCGTCCGTAACGACCTGATCTATAAAATGGTCATGTTACTTTCCCCGCACGGTGAACGCCATAAAAATAAAAAAATAAAAACTATGAGAAAATTGAAATTTTGCCCACCTTACTTCCCAAAAAAGGTAATAAAAGTGATCAAAAAATTCGCATGTACGCCAAAATAGTACCAATCAAACCGTCATCTCATCCCGCAAAAAATGAGACCCTACTCAAGATAATCGCCTAAAAGCTGAAAAAACTATGGCTCTTAGACTATGGAAACACTAAAACATGATTTTTTTTTGTTTCAAAAATGAAATCATTGTGTAAAACTTACATAAATAAAAAAAAAGTATACATATTAGGTATCGCCGCGTCCGTATCGACCGGCTCTATAAAAATATCACATGACCTAACCCCTCAGATGACCACCGTAAAAAAATAAAAATAAAAACAGTGTAAAAAAAGCCATTTTTTGCCATCTTACGTCAAAAAAAGTGTAATAGCAAGCGATCAAAAAGTCATAATCACCCCAAAATAGTGCCAATCAAACCGTCATCTCATCCCGCAAAAAATGAGACCCTACTCAAGATAATCGCCCAAAAACTGAAAAAACTATGGCTCTTAGACTATGGAGACACTAAAACATTTTTTTGGTTTTAAAAATGAAGTTATTGTATAAAACTTACATAAATAAAAAAAAATGTATACATATTAGGTATCGCCGCGTCCGTGACAACCTGCTCTATAAAATTACCCCATGATCTAACCTGTCAGATGAATGTTGTAAATAACAAAAAAAAAAAACGTGCCAAAAAAGCTATTTCTTGTTACCTTGCTGCACAAAAAGTGTAATATAGAGCAACCAAAGTTCATATGTACCCTAAACTAGGACCAACAAAACTGCCACCCTATCCCGTAGTTTCTAAAATGTAGTCACTTTTTTGGAGTTTCCACTCTAGGGGTGCATCAGGGGGGCTTCAAATGGGACATGGTGTCAAAAAAACCAGTCCAGCAAAATCTGCCTTCCAAAAACCTTATGGCATTCCTTTCCTTCTGCGCCCTGCCGTGTGCCTGTACAGCTGTTTACGACCACATATGGGGTGTTTCTGTAAACTACAGAATCAGGGCCATAAATAATGAGTTTTGTTTGGCTGTTAACCCTTGCTTTGTAACTGGAAAAAAAATATAAAAATGGAAAATCTGCCAAAAATTTGAAATTTTGAAATTGTGTCTCTATTTTCCATTAAATCTTGTGCAACACCTAAAGGGTTAACAACGTTTGTAAAATCAGTTTTGAATACCTTGAGGGGTGTAGTTTCTTAGATGGGGTCACTTTTATGGAGTTTCTACTCTAGGGGTGCATCAGGGGGGCTTCAAATGGGACATGGTGTCAAAAAAACAGTCCAGCAAAATCAGCCTTCCAAAAACCAAACGGCGCACCTTTCACTCTACGCCCTACTGTGTGCCCGTACAGTCGTTTACGGCCACATATGGGGTGTTTCTGTAAACAGCAGAGTCAGGGCAATAAAGATACAGTCTTGTTTGGCTGTTAACCCTTGCTTTGTTATTGGAAAAAATGGGTTAAAATTGAAAATTAGGCAAAAAAATGAAATTCTCAAATTTCACCCCCATTTGCCAATAACTCTTGTGCAACACCTAAAGGGTTAACGACGTATGTAAAATCAGTTTTGAATACCTTGAGGGGTGTAGTTTCTTAGATGGGGTCACTTTTAGGGAGTTTCTCCTCTAGGGGTGCATCAGGGGGCTTCAAATGGGACATGGTGTCAAAAAACCAGTCCATAAAAATCAGCCTTCCAAAAACCATACGGCGCACCTTTCCCTCTACGCCCCGCTGTGTGGCCGTACAGTAGTTTACGGCCACATATTGGGTGTTTCTGTAAACGGCAGAGTCAGGGCAATAAAGATACCATCTTGTTTGGCTGTTAACCCTTGCTTTGTTAGTGGAAAAAATGTGTTAAAATGAAAAATTAGACAAAAAAATTAAATTCTCAAATTTCCTCCCCATTTGCCAATAACTCTTGTGCAACACCTAAAGGGTTAATAATGTATGCAAAATCAGTTTTGAATACCTTGAGGGGTGTAGTTTCTTAGATGGGGTCATTTTTGGGTGGTTTCTATTATGTAAGCCTCGCAAATCGACTTCAGACCTGAACTGGTCCCTAAAAATTTAGTTTTTGTAAATTTCTGAAAAATTTCAAGATTTGCTTCTAAACTTCTAAGCCTTATAACATCCCCAAAAAATAAAATATCATTCCCAAAACAATTCACACATGAAGTAGATATATGGGGAATGTAAAGTCATCACAATTTTTTGGGGTATTACTATGTATTACAGAAGTAGAGAAACTGAAACTTTGAAATTTGCAAATTTTTCCAAATTTTTGGTAAATTAGGTATTTTTTTGTGCAAAAAAAATTTTTTTTTTGACTTCATTTTACCAGTGTCATGAAGTACAATATGTGACGAAAAAACAATCTCAGAATGGCCTGGATAAGTCAAAGCGTTTTAAAGTTATTAGCACTTAAAGTGACACTGGTCAGATTTCCAAAAAATGGCCTGGTCCTTAAGGTGAAAATGAGGCCGGTCCTTAAGGGGTTAAGGTGAAAATGAGTCCGGTCCTTAAGGAGTTAAATACCCCAGCGGCACTGCGCTCGAACACAGGATCCCTACCCCCCTCCCTGAAGGCGCAGAGCGCTGTGCTGCGCTCAGGAGAAGACCGGCTCCCCCCAGGAGAGCAGAGGCAGCGGCCAGAGGGACGAAGCAGGAGGAAGTTGAGCCCTGCAGAGGAATCTGGCTGAGTATCATTAACCCCTTCAGTGCCCTGCTCCCCTGCAGCAGTAACCCCTTCACTGCCCCTTCTCCTGCTGAAGTCTGCTGCCCTGATCCCCTGCAGCCCCAGCCTTAACCCCTGCTGCTGCATTACCCACCCTGGGTTAACCCTTGCATTCCACAGTCCCCTGTACCCCTGCAGCCCCAGCCTTAACCCCTACTGCTGCATTACTTACCCTGGTTTAACCCCTTAGAGACTCATGACGTACCGGTACGTCATGGGTTTAAAATGCGATTGCAGTGCAGCGGGGGTTAATCGGAACAGGATGCCCGCGGGAATCCTGTCACAATGGCGGGGGGGGGGGGGGGACCAACCCGATGAACCGGAAAAAGACTGATCGGTGGTGTGATTGCACACCACCAATCACAGAACGAACATTTGGGAGAGGCGGTGCTGAATGCCGCTGTCCAAGGTGCTGATTGGTGCAGGGAGAGAGGTGCAAGATTCAAACTTCCAGCGCTCCTCTCTCCCCTCCTCTTCCTGTATTATTAGACTGTATACTTACTATTGTGGAATAAATACTTTATTATTCATAATACAGTGTATAGTGTTTTTAGTGACCGCCGTAGTATAGTAGTAGTAAGTCGCACGTAGTTTAGTTCAGTGTAGTGTATAGGCAACAGAGCTAGCTAGTTAATTAGTTAATTAGCTAATTAATAGCGTTAGTTTCATTTTAGGTACAATTAGGCGGAGTCATCATAGACGACTCACACCTATTTATGAATATTAATTATTGAGATTACCCTAAATTTCAATCATTTATATTTCCCTTAACAGGCACAGTTATTTTTTATGGTACTCTGTGCCAATAATTATTGAAGGGGACACTATCTGTATGGTACTAGTATTTTCAGGTGGTCTGTTTCTGCAATATAGTATTAGGGAGCACAGTGGGCACAGTATTGGGGGTGGCAGGATGGGGTGTTTATTTTTTGGACGATTGTCTTAGGTAGAGTCTCATTTTTTGCAGGATGAGATGACTGTTTGATTGGTACCATTTTATTTTATTTTTTTATGGCGTTCACCAGACGGGTTGAATCACATGATAATTTTTATACAGCAGGTTACAGACACAGTAACACCTAATATGAGCATTTTTATTTTATTTTTTTCCACAAAAGCATTTTTGAAAAAAAAAAACATTTTTTGTGGCTCCATTTTCTAAGAGCCATATTTGGATGATTGTCTTAGGTAGGATCTCATTTTTTGAGGGATGAGGTGATGGTTTGATTGGTAATTTTGGGGCACATATCACTTTTTGATCGCTTGGTATTGCGCTTTTTGTGATGTAAGGTGATAAAAAATTGCTTTTTCGGCACAGTTTCAATTTTTTTACGACATTCACCAGACAGGCTGGATCTCATGGTATTTTTATAGAGCAGGTTGTTACGGACATGGCAATTCCTAATATTTTGCTTTTTTTTTTTTATTTTACACAATAAAAGCATTTATTAAAAAATAAAATCATGTTTTGTGTATCCATTTTCTGAGAGCCATATTATTATTTTTTTTTGGACGATTGTCTTAGGTAGGGTCTCCTTTTTTGCGGGATGAGGTGACGGTTTAAGGCCTCCTGCACACAACTTTTTTTTTTAAGGTCCGCAAAACGGGGACCGTGACCGTTTTTTCGTCCGTGGGTCTTCCTTGATTTTTGGAGGATCCACGGACATGAAAAAAAAGTCGTTTTGGTGTCCGCCTGGCCGTGCGGAGCCAAACGGATCCGTCCTGACTTACAATGCAAGTCAATGGGGACGGATCCGTTTGACATTGACACAATATGGTGCAATTGCAAACGGATCCGTCCCCCATTGGCTTTCAATGTAAAGTCAGGAGTTAATATACCATAGGATCGGAGTTTTCTCCAATCCGATGGTATATTTTAACTTGAAGCGTCCCCATCACCATGGGAATGCCTCTATGTTAGAATATACTATCGGATTTGAGTTACATCGTGAAACTCATATCCGACAGTATATTCTAACACAGAGGCGTTCCCATGGTGATGGGGACGCTTCAAGTTAGAATATACTACGAACTGTGTACATGACTGCCCCCTGCTGCCTGGCAGCCCCTGATCTCTTACAGGGGGCTGTGATCAGCACAATTAACCCCTCAGGTGCCGCACCTGAAGGGGTTAATTGTGCATATCATAGCCCCCTGTAAGAGATCAGGGGCTGCCAGGCAGCAGGGGGCAGACCCCCCCTCCCTCCCCAGTTTAAATATCATTGGTGGCCAGTGTGCGGCCCCACCCCCGGCCCCCCCTCCCTCCCTCTATTGTATTATCATTGGTGGCCAGTGTGCGGCCCCACCCCCGGCCCCCCCTCCCTCCCTCTATTGTATTATCATTGGTGCCCAGTGTGCGGCCCCACCCCCCGGCCCCCCCTCCCTCTATTGTATTATCATTGGTGGCACAGTGTGCGCCCCCCCGGCCACCCCTCCCTCCCTCTATTGTATTATCATTGGTGGCCAGTGTGCGGCCTCCCCCGGCCCCCCCTCCCCACCTCTATTGTATTATCATTGGTGGCCAGTGTGCGAGTTTAATGACTTTAATGGGTCCGTGAACAGTTGTCCATCCAAAAAAATAGGACAGGTCCTATTTTTTTGACGGACAGGAAACACTGATCACGGATGCGGCTGCAAAACGGTGCATTTTCAGATTTTTCCACGGACCCATTGAAAGTCAATGGGTCCGCGAAAAAAAACGGAAAACCGCACAACGGCCACGGGTGCACACAACAATTGTGTGCAGGAGGCCTAATTGGTACCATTTTGGAGCACATATGACTTTTTGATCGCTTGGTATTATACTTTTTGTGATGTAAGGTGATAAAAAATGGCTTTTTAGGCACCGTTTTTATTTTACATTTTTTACGGTGTTCAAAATATGGGTTGGATCACATGATATTTTTATAGAGCAGGTTGTTCCAGACACGGCAATACCTAATATTTGCATTATTTTTATTTTCCACAATAAAGGCCTTTTTTTAAAATAAAATCATGTTTTTGTTTTCTGAGAGCCATGTATATATATCATGGCGAAAAAACGGGCAGCACTCCGGTCTTGTGAAGATTCGGTGATGTTTATTCACACTCAAACGCAATGCAGCATTTCAGCCCTCTCAATGGAACCTTTGTCAAGTTTGAGTGTGAATAAACATCACCGAATCTTCACGGAGTGCTGCCCGTTTTTTCGCCATTTCTATTGCATTGTTCCTGGTCCAGGAGCATTTGTGAAGTTGCACCCGGCATCCTACAGAGTGCTGCTGATTAATTTTGTTTATATATATATATATATATATATATATTTATTTGTGGTATGAGCTGAGATGAGCGTGTGACGGAAGAGGCATGCCTACAACATTGCCCTGACCTATCTGGCTGGAGTTTGCCCGGAGCCAGGTACGAGGTAAGGCCTAAATATGTGGGCAAAAATGACGGTCGCCACTCTGGTAGGTGAAAGAGTTTAATTGAGCAAAACATGACTTTTTACAGAGCTAATGAACAAAAGGCTCTAGATATTTCAACCTGTGGGTTAGGAATATATCTCGCGTAACATGATGACCTCCAGCGACCCATCTTACGGATCACATGGGCCGGAACCTGATGCCTTGAAGCAGCTGAAGCAGCTCCTATACGCAGGGCCAGTGCAAGGGTTTTTGCCAACACAAGCAAAGCTACAGTTTGGTGCCCCCCCCCTTGCAGCTTACCTGGCCCTGGTCCCGTCTGCAGCAGCTGGCTTCTCCTCTGTGTGGTCCTGGTATCTTCTTTCTGCTTCAGACAATCGCTGGTTTGAGGACCGTATTTTTCGCCCTCTAAGACACACCGGCCCATAAGATGCACCTAGGTTTTAGAGGAGGATAATAAGAAAAAAATATTTTCCATTACACCTCAGGTCAGACCAGCAATCAGACCCCCAATGTTAATCAGACCTCAGCTCACAGCCCCAATCAGACCCCCAATGTTAATCAGACCTTAGATCAGACCCCCATGTCAGCCATCAGCCCCCATCCCTCACCCCCCCATGTCAGCCATCATGCCGCTATTAGCCCCCCATGTCAGCCATCAGCCCCCATCCATCATGCCCCCATGTCAGCCATTATGCCCCCATGTCACATTTCTCCCCCTCCATGTCAAATCACCCCCCTATGTCACATCAGCCCTCCATGTCACATTTTTCCACCCTCCCCCAGGGTGCGCCCTAAGGCAGCCACTTGGTCTGCCTTATGGTAGCACCGGCCCTGCCTATACGGAAGGAGTGCCCAGAAATTGAGCTAGGATTGCATCCTAATCCTGCCGCTAATATGCGAATGTTTGTGATGAATAGGGCAGATGAAAGGGGCTTGCCATCTAAAGGAAGCAACGGGTCGTCTAAGGCAGCTGACTGAGGCAAGGCCGTTAGTTCCTTGAGAACTTTGACAGGACTATTGGATGTGGGGAAAAACTCGACTTCGGTAGAAGGATCTGCCTGGTTGGTTTTGGTGGTTGGTATGTACAGCGTGAAGTGACTATCGTGCCAGATGAGATGTCGCTTGAGGAGCGTGGTGCGACAGAGAGCTGCAGGTGAATTCCCCGGGTCTAAGGAAACCATAGAACCCGAGGTACGTGGCTGCTTTGATGGTGATGCTGGCCGAGTGCCCAAAAGGAAGACCGTCCAGGGCTAATGACAATTTGCGAAACAGCTCACTTGAAACCGGTTGTCTGTGAACCTGAACACCCGTGTTATTTTTTGGATACCCCTAAGAGTAGCTTTGATGGCCTGATTTGACATGATGGACTTGCTGGTGGGGTCGCTGAGCATCCTGGGGTGCTGTATTCCCGCTATATACAATTTGATTGTATTAAATGATAGGTGGCGGTGGAAATGACAATAGGCTATAAACGCCACGAGGAAAGTGACTTCGGCCAAGTCACCATGTGGGTGGACGTCTACGAACCGTTCAAAAACCTTGAATCCTGTTCTATAGTTCCTGACAGTATTGGCTGCTAACGAACGTTGCACTAAGATCTTTGCAGTGGCTACCAGGGATCCTAGTCCATCAGGAGGGAGCTGAATGGTGGGGATGGAGTTCCGACTGGGTCTACATCTGGTAGTTCCTGGAAAAAGATGGTCTAATTAAAGCGGGACAAGTCATTGGCCGCAACGTTCTTCGCTCCTTGAATGTGGAATGCAAGAAAATGAAAGTTAAACTTCAAGGACAGCCAAACTAATTTACGTAAAAGGGACATAATTTTCTGGGACTTGGCCCTACTTTTTGTAATTACATCCACTAAAACCTGGCTGTCTATCATGAAAACTACTGATTTATTGGCCCGGAGTGAGCCCCAGGCTTGTGCGGCTGCCGCTATCGGGTACAGTTCTAACAATGGGGATGACCTCAGAGAAACAGCGTCGGAGATGAATTCCACCAGCCAACTGCCAACAAACCAGTGGGGATGGAAAATGGTGGTGAACCCGCGAGAGGCTGCGGCGTCAGAAAAGACTGTGGGTGAAGCGGAATCCGGGGAAGGCACAAACAAAGAGATGCCGTTCCACTTGGTGAGAAATGATTGCCACATTCGTAAATCCGCCACGGCGTGATTGTCCAGTTGGATGATGGAATCCTGAACCGGAGCTGAAGGGAGGAGACTGAGGAGCCTGGATGTGAATGATCTGCCTTGGGGCATGATCCGGAAAGCAAAGTTTAGGGAACCCAACAGGGACTGAAGCTCCCATTTGGATAGGACCCTGGACAAAGCCGCTGAGGAGACTGCGGCCCGAATCTTGGACAGCTTTGCTACGGGGAGGTTGACCTCCATACGGACTGAATCGAGGACGATGCCCAAGAAGGTAACCCTGGTGCCCGGCCAGGGCCGTCTTTAATATTGATTAGACCCTGGGCAAGAATTTACTTGGGCCCCCTGGATCCCGCCCCCCGCACTTTGCTGTACTTGCTATACAGCAGCACTTACCTGTCACGTCCATGGCCTCCGGGTGACGTCTCCTCTCTGTCATAATCCTCTCTGTAGATCTTCTCTCTCATCATCTTCTCCACTCGGTCTGGACAACTTCTCTCAGCCGCCTCGTCTCTGCAGAGTGTGACACACAGACATCTTAGCTTCCTCACATTCTATCATTATCCCCCAACTGGAGTCCCCACAGTGTTATCCTGCTGCTTGCTGCGCCCCCATCCCCCCCCCGCAGGGGTGTAGCTATAGTGGGTGCAGAGGTAGCAGTCGCTACCGGGCCCAAAGACACTTGTGCCACATAAGACACACAAAGCACTGAGGGAAGGGGGGCCCAAGCTGAACTCTTGCATCGGGGCCCATGAGCCTTTAGTTACTCCCCTGCCCCCCCTTCAATACCCCCAAATACTATCCTGAAGAAACATTACTGCCCCCATAGTAATAGTGCTCCTCATAGTCCCACCAATAGTAATTCCCTTCTAGAATGCCCTCATTAGTAACACTGCCTCAACCGTGATAATGCTCCTCAACAATGCCCTCATTATTAGAAGAGCCCTCCCATATTAATAATACCCTCACAGAGCCCCCCAGTAGAAATAAGGCCCCCTATTGTTCCCCCAGTGGTAATAAAGCTCCCTACAGACCCCTCAGTAGTAATAAGGCCCCCATAGTGCACTTAGTATAAATAAGGCGGATCTATAAGACCCTCCTATAGAGCCCCCAGTAGTAATAAGAGCGCCTATAATGTCCCCTGGATCTGCAGTGCCCCCTGCAATTTTAATCCTCCCTCCACCATACAGTCCCATGTAAATAACATCACCTCCTCCCCAGCCACCTCCAACGCACAATCCCATGTAAACATCACCCCCTAAGGCTACTTTCACACTTGCGTTCGTGCGGATCTGTCCTGTACTTGTACAGGACGGATCCGCACCGATAATACAAACTAATGCATCCGTTCAGGACCGATTCATTTGTATTAGATTAGAATTTCTAAGTCCCAATACGGATCCGTCCTGACTTACATTGAAAGTAAGGATCCGTTTACAATTGCACCATTTTGTGTCAATGCAAAGGGATCCGTCCCCATTGACTTACATTGTAAGTCAGGACGGATCAGTTTGGCTCCGCAAGGTCATGCAGACACAAAAACGCATTTTGGGGTCCGCCTCCAAAACGGAACGGGGGGCCGTACGGAGCCGAACGAATGTATTCTGAATGGATTCGCATCCATTCAGAATGCATTGGGGTTAAACTGATGCATTTGGGGCTGCTTGTGAGAGCCTTGAAACGGATCTCACAGGCGGATCCCCAAACACAAGTGTGAACGTAGCCTAAACATTAAGTCCCATGTACATAAACATCATTCCCCCCCACCATCCACTTTCAACATACAGTCCCATGTAAATAACATCCCTCCCTTCAGCCCTAACATACATCCTAGTTAAATAACTACAACTCCCAGCATTGCTCTGCCTCTCCCTTAACTTACCTCTCCTCATGTACAGACATCACCATTAGGCTCCTTCTCCTTCTTCACTCCGGTCCAATCCTGCACTGGTCACATGATGGTGACATCATCCAGGTCATCCTATCACAGCCTGTTTTGCTGATCACATGACCTGTGATGTCACCACAGGTCCTTCACCTCTTCCCAGTGTATTAGATTCAATTGTATTGCCGTTCTGTGTACGGCAATACAGTTGTATCTAGCAGGCAGGCAGGACATTCGGGGCCTGGGACAAAACATCCGGGGCCCAGGCCCCGAATGTTTTAACCTAGCGACGCCCCTGGTCCATAGTGACAGGGGCGTCAGTCTACAATGGGAGTCGGGAAACGGAGCTCCCTTGGGCCCCCAGGAGCAACTGGGCCCGGGGCAGCTGCCCCTTTTGCCCTGCGGCAAAGACGGCCCTGTGCCCGGCCCCTCAGTCTTCGCTGTTGCTAAGGGGACTTCTAACTTGGCGAAAAGTTGTAGCAAACTCCCTAAACCTGTAGGTTCATCATGCGGACTTTCGATGATCAAAAAATCATTGAGGTAATGAATAACCATGTCCAACCCCCCATGGTGAACCAGAATCCAATGTAGGGTGCACGCAAATCGATCAAACAGCCATGGGCTGCTCTTCGATCTGAAAGTAAGCCGGTTGGCGAAATAATATCTATGCGCCCAAAGTAAGCCATAATACTACCATAACTGGGTTAGAATGGGGAGCAATTTAAATGCATCCACTATGTCAGCCTTAGCCAACCATGCCCCTTTCCCTGCTAGCAAGATGTACCTGATGGCCTCATCGATGGACGAGTAACTCATGCCGAATTCTTCGGACGGGATTAAAGAATTCAAACTGGGAATGGATGACATGTGAGGAGCAGACAAGTCATAAATTAAGCGCTTTTTATTGGAGGACTGCTTGGTTACAAGGCCAATCGGGTTTAACCTCCAAGTCTCGAAAGGGATCGACTGGAATGGACCCAACAGGAAACCTTTCTGGACCTCCGACTGCAACAAAGTATCTACTGCTGCCGGGTCCTGAGTAGCCGACAGCAAGTTCCTTCCCTCCCAGGAAACTTGAGGGAGGGCAATGAATCCCATATGGAAACCCCTCTCCAATCCAGAGAGAAGGAACTGAGTCAGCTGGCGATCAGGGTGATCCTGCAACAGAATGGCTAATAGCTCAATATTAATGTTGGCTAGTCATAGTGTTTTGTTCTGTCTTTTCGGGCAGCGGGAATGAAGATGGGCCTGAAACAGAGGGAGCAGATATGCAAGGCTCTGCAACTGCTGAAACTGCATCCCCTTAAATTAAAATTATTGCATATTTGGCTCTGTCCCAGATAAGTGATCGGTCTACCAGCTTGTCCATTGTGGCCTGATACGCTGGGCGCTGGAGGGCCCTGATAGGGAACCCTCCCGGCCCGGAGTGGCCAGGTTGGGGCACCAGTCTGCAGTATGCAAGATTGACTGGGCACGCTGCGCAAGTAGGAGCTCTTAGACCGGCGAAATACCAACAGAAGAGTTCATGTCAAGGTTCGCCCAGTTAGTGATGAACTGGAACTGGGCGAGGGCTGCGGCTGCCTTGGCCGAAAATGACCTATGGTAATCATAGAAATTTGTGCCACCGTATTTATATCCCAAATCAGTAATGCGGTACAAATAGGTGTCTAATTCCTCCCGCCTGTGGGGTAGGGCTGAGCAAATGGTGTCTCTGTACAGGCTGAACGCCAGCACAAATTCCGGAATTGAAAGCTTCCTATTCAAGCGAGCGTCCTTGGCTCTTAGCACGACTGACACCTCCCCACAATTGATGATCGTATTTTTCGAAACGTCCTGGGACGCAATGAGGATGGACGCTAAGTTAACATCCTTCCCCGCTAAGATATCTTTTTTTAAGTTATCCGGGAGGAAATGTGATGGAGCGATCTGGGGACTGGCACAGGCCATACCTGAAGCCGAATCCTGTGAAGTGGAAGGGCGACTGTGACGCCACCGGAGACCGAGATTCCAACTCCCACATTCTGGATTGGATATCTGCCACTGATCCGGCCAGGCTGCCAATAGTGGACTGCAGCTGCAGCAGGGACAGCTGGATAGACGAGAGAGAGGGTTGTTCGCTTGAACCTCCTGACTCAGTCATCAGGAGATGGTAGAGTTCTGCCTTCCTCAGTGATGCGGGATGATGAATCCCTCTCTTATTGAGCTCAGAGATGAGCTTAGGTATGGTCCAGCTCCTAAGGGACTGGTTACTGGCGCGTCCTGACACCGAAGACCCGGGCACTGACATGTTATCCTCCACGTTTGATGCTTGAGACATCTTCCACCTGTATGGGAAACAAGTATGCATATACACTGCTCAAAAAAATAAAGGGAACACAAAAATAACACATCCTAGATCTGAGTTAATTAAATTTTCTTCTGAAATACTTTGTTCTTTACATAGTTGAATGTGCTGACAACAAAATCACACAAAAATTAAAAAATGGAAATCAAATTTTTCAAACCCATGGAAGTCTGGATTTGGAGTCACACTCAAATTAAAGTGGAAAAGCACACTACAAGGCTGATCCAACTGTCACGAGGGTGTCAAGAGCCACGTCTGACTCCGTTATACCCGGGGTCAGGAAGTCGCAGCGGGTGGCTGTGCGCTCTATGTATAAAGATAGTGCTGTTTCTTAATGGTAGCTTTCTGGGTTTGCCTTGCAATCCTTTTTGGCTCACTCGGGGATCCGTAGCTTCTCCTCCTCAGCTGTTTCTTGTCCAGCATTCCCAACCTCCTTATATTCCCATCTCCCACTTCTCTGGTTGCCAGATATAGAGCTTCCTGCCTGGACTTCTATACTATAGAAAAATGGGGAACCGCACTCCGTTTTAGGGTGGTATCACCGGTGCCGATCAAGGGCTACTTAAGCCGTATCCAATTAATAAGAATTTGAGGCACTCAGTCCGTAGGTTATGCAATTCAAATAATTTTTTTATTTTTATTATTATTCATGTTTTCTGCACCATCCATATGCCCGTGAAAAATAAGGAATGACAGATTATTTCTGACCAGACCGTTTCGGTCACGGTGGACCTTCATCAGTGGTCATGTTATCTGTATGCTGGGTAAAGGTATGCTTGGGCGCTGGATGGCAGCGCCCAAGCATACCTTTACCCAGCATACAGATAACATGACCACTGATGAAGGTCCACCGTGACCGAAACGTCTGGTCAGAAATAATCTGTCATTCCTTATTTTTTCACGGGCATATGGATGGTGCAGAAAACATGAATAATAATAAAAATAAAAAAATTATTTGAATTGCATAACCTACGGACTGAGTGCCTCAAATTCTTATTAATTGGACTTCTATACTGACCCACTGGAGCTGAGTAGCTGTGATCCCTGGTTGTTGTTCCAGAGCGTTACCCTCCGGATCCCTGTTGGGCTTTTGGTTGTCTGCTGTTATCGCCCACCTGGGATTATATGTTTTGTCTGTATTGTCTGTCCTCTCCTTGGTGTTTTCCTTTAGTGTCCAGTGGTGCGGACTAGTGATCCCACCGCCCTGTTCACTACGTAGGGCTCATCTTAGGGAAAGCCAGGGTTTAGGCACGTGATCGGCGTACGGGTGAGGAACCCGTCTAGGGACGTCAGGGCAGTCAGGTGCCAGCCTCAAGGTGAGTCAGGGGTCACCACCTTTCCCTCTCCCTTGGACAGGGCCTTCCCATTTCCCTCCCTTTGCGTGACGCCGGTCATGACATTATATCTAGCCCTCATTTTGTGTAGGTAGAAAAAAATAATAATACTTTTTTCTTTTTCTGCCTATTTATAATCCAGTATGGATCCAATTGCTGCTTTGACAAAGCAACTTCAAGGCCTGTCTTTGGAGGTGGCAGGATTGAAGGCGTCGGTCCTTCAGCAACAGCAGCAATTGCAACAGACCGCAAGCCCAGCGGTTGCTACGGGTAACCAGGTTGTTGCGGAACCCAAGGTTGTTCTTCCTGACAGATTTTCTGGGGGAAGGGACAAATTTGTGACGTTCCGTGAGGCCTGTAACTTATATTTTAAGCTGCGCCCCTACTCCTCTGGTAATGAAGAACAGCGGGTGGGGATTGTTATTTCCCTGCTTTAGGGGGACCCGCAATCCTGGGCGTTCTCTTTACCCACTGATTCCCAGGCTCTCCGGTCAGTGGATGAATTTTTTGGGGCTTTGGGTCTCATATATGATGACCCTGACCGAGTCGCTCTGGCTGAATCAAAATTACGGAGACTCCAACAGGGAGAGCGGCCAGCAGAGGAGTATTGCTCAGAGTTCCGTAGGTGGGCTACGGATACCCAGTGGAACGACCCGGCTCTCAGGAGTCAGTTCTGCTCTGGGTTATCCGAAAGGATTAAGGATGCGCTTGCGCTGTATGAGACTACCTTTTCCCTTGATGCTGTTATGTCCCTTTCTATCAGAAATAATAGACGTCTGAGGGACAGATTGAAAAATCCTGAGCAATTGGTAACCCCTCCCAAGCAGCAGTTAGTCTGTACGTACGGCATACATATTAGGACATCGTCAGACATCATCCACAACTCCATCCTCCGTCAGGCAAAACTCCCTCTACTCAGACTTTAGACAAAACTCCGTCTCCCTCATCCAAAACTCCATCAGACCTCAGACAAAACTCCGTCCTCCCTCAGACATCAGCCAAAACTCCATCAGACCTCAGACATCAGCCAAAACTCCGTCAGCCCTCAAGCCAAAACTCCGTCGGCCCTCAGCCAAAACTCAGTCGGCCCTCAGCCAAAACTCCGTCGGCCTCAGCCAAAACTCTCGTCGGCCCTCAGCCAAACTCCCTCGGACATCAGCCAAAACTCCGTCTTCCCTCATCCAAAACTCCGTCCTCCCTCATCCAAAACTCTGTCCTCCCTCAGACATCAGCCAAAACTCCGTCCTCCCTAACTCAAAATATGCCCTACTACACACACTCTTCACCTGACAGAGCTGCTAGCTGCTGAAGAGGCAAAGGACCTGTGATGATGTCATGACCATGTGATGAGTCACGTGTGTGGGAGGGGTCAGATGTGCACAGCAGCTGGTAGAGTGTACAGAACTGTAGCCATCAAATGGAGCTTTGTACTAGAGATGTGTGTGTAACCTGCATGTATCAGTGTTGTGCACTGTGTAGTAGAGCTGTACGTGTAACCTGCATGTAGCAGAGCTGTATGTGTAACCTGCATGTAGCAGAGCTGTGTACTGTGTAGCAGAGCTGTATGTGTAACCTGCATGTAGCACAGCTGTATGTGTACCCTGCATGTAGCAGAGCTGTGTACTGTGTAGCAGAGCTGTATGTGTAACCTGCATGTAGCAGAGCTGTATGTGTAACCTGCATGTAGCAGAGCTGTATGTGTAACCTGCATGTAGCAGAGCTGTGTACTGTGTAGCAGACTGTATGTGTAACCTGCATGTAGCAGTGCTGTGTACTGTGTAGCAGAGCTGTATGTGTAACCTGCATGTAGCAGTGCTGTGTACGTAACTTGCATGTAGCAGAGCTGTGTACTGTGTAGCAGAGCTGTATGTGTAACCTGCATTTAGCAGAGCTGTGTACTGTGTAGCAGAGCTGTATGTGTAACCTGCATGTAGCAGAGCTGTATGTGTAACCTGCATGTAGCAGAGCTGTGTACTGTGTAGCAGAGCTGTATGTGTAACCTGCATGTAGCAGAGCTGTGTACTGTGTAGCAGGGCTGTATGTGTAACCTGCATGTAGCAGAGCTGTGTACTGTGTAGCTGAGCTGTATGTATAACCTGCATGTAGCAGTGCTGTGTACTGTGTAGCAGAGCTGTATGTGTAACCTGCATGTAGCAGAGCTGTGTACTGTGTAGTAGAGCTGTATGTGTAACCTGCATGTAGCAGAGCTGTATGTGTAACCTGCATGTAGCAGTGCTGTGGACTGTGTAGCAGAGCTGTATATGTAACCTGCATGTAGAAGAGCTGTGTACTGTGTAGCAGAGCTGTATGTGTAACCTGCAGGTAGCAGTGCTGTGTACTGTGTAGCAGAGATGTGTACTGTGTTACAGAGATGTGTGTGTAACCTGCATGTAGCAGAGCTGTGTACTGTGTTACAGAGATGTGTGTGTAACCTGGGAACTATAAAAAAGTTTTAAATAAATAAAATAAAATCAGATCACCCCCCTTTTCCAAAATGAAAATAAAAGAACTGAAAAAAATACACAATATATTCCCCATACGGCAAACAGCAAAACAGATACCCAAATGTCAGATTCGCCGTTTTGGTCGCTTCATTTGCTCCAATTTTTTTTTATAAAAAGTGATCAAAAAGTCTTAAACACCCAGAATGGTATCAGTGAAAAGTTCAGATTGCCCTGCAACAAAATGAGCCCACCCAGCTCCGTACACATAATTACAAAAAAGTTATAGGGGTCAAAATATGGCGACAAAAAAATTAATAGATTCTGGAAATCTCCTGTCACTCCGAGTTGACTCGGAATTGGTAGCCCTAATTAATAAATACATGCAACATGAATGCATATATGCCGCTTCATACAAACTAAATCACAAGTGTTAGGCCTCTTGCACATAAACGTTGTTGGTCTATTCCGTGCATTGGGGACAGCAATTTGCAGTCCCCAATGCACGGGCAACGTGCGTGCAGCGGCCGGGACAGATCCAGACCTATTCAACTTGAATGGGTCCGTGAGCATGTTCTACTTTTTTGCTGTGCGGAGGCACGGCCAGAAACACCACGGAAGCACTCTGTAGTGCTTCTATGGGGATCCGATCCGTGTTTCCATTCCATTCAAGTGAATGGGTCGACATCACGGATGCAGGATGCACACGGCTGGTGCCCTGTGTATTGCGGAACTGCCGTATGTGGTCCACAATACAACTACAGGCACACAGCGGCCATGTGCAAGAGGCCTTACAAAGATGGGATTTATGGTGCACATCCTCTTATGCTTCCCATATTCCACAGATTTATATCACACAGCTACTTACAGTTGTGCTGATAAGTTTACATACCCATGCAGAATTTATGATTTCTTAAAGGGGTATTCTCATCTTCCCTTTTCATACTTACCTTCCTTGAGCGCGACGTTCACTTCCTGGATTCTTCTCCCGGCCGGCGCCGCACTTGCGCAGAAGACTGAAGATTTTCTCCCGGCCGGGCCGCTCAATGTCCTGAACATGCACGCCGCCGCGCATGTGCCATGGTGACTTATTCCTGGCCTGTATAGTACAGAGTCGGCGTGCGCATTCACGGCTCTGTACTATACTGGCCAGGAAGAAGTCACCATGGCGCATGCGCGGCGGCATGTGCGTTCAGGACATTGCCCGGCCGGGAGAGAATCTTCAGTCTTCTGCGCAAGTGCGGCCTGGCGGGATTCGACAGGAGAGGTGGTCGTAACCAGGGGAGACCAAAGACAACATCAGGTAAGAGGTGACTTATTTTCTAAAAAAGGGTGGGAATTGGGTAATAAAATGTATTTAGAAAAATGATCACTGTCAAATCATTAACAGATTTAACAGTGATCATTAAGATGAGAATACCCCTTTAACCATTGTTCAGAGAATATGAATGATAACACGGACACTTTTCTCTCGCTCATGGTTAGTGGTCGGCTGAAGCCATTTATGTCAAACAACTGTGTTTACTCTTTATAAATCATAATCACAACACAAACTCCCCAAATGACCCTGATCAGAAGTTTACACACCCCAGTTCTTAATACCGTGTATTGCCCCCTTTAACATCAATGACAGCTTGAAGTCTTTTGTGGTAGTTGTGGATGAGGCTCTTTATTTTCTCAGATGGTAAAACTGCCCATTCTTCCTGTTGAAAAAAAAAAAGCAATTCCACCACAGTTTTACGGGATTTTTATTTAAGACATTCGATGTGCGATAAAACTGACTGGTTACTTTTATTCTACAGGTCAGATCGAATCCGGCGATACCTTATATGTATAGTTTATCTTGCGTTTTAATAGTGATAAAAAAATAAAATAAAAATCTGATTTATTTTTTTGTTGCCATATTTTGAGCCCTATAATTTTTTTGTAATTATGTGTACGGTGCTGGGTGGGGGCTCATTTTTTGCGGGGCAATCTGAACTTTTCACTGATACCATTCTGGGGTGTTTAAGACTTTTTGATCACTTTTTATTTAAATTTTTATAGCAAATGAAGCGACCAAAAAGGCGAATCTGACATTTGGACTCTTTTTTTCTGTTTTTCTGTTTGCCTTATGGGGAATATATTTTTATACAATGGGTGTTTTTACACATTGCGAAACCCATGATGTGTATTTTTTTTTTAGTTCTTTTATTTTCATTTTGGGAAAAGGGGGGTAATCAGAATTTTTATGTCTTTTTTTTTTTTTTTACACTTTTTTATAGTTCCCAGGTTACACACACATCTCTGTAACACAGTACACAGCCCTGCTACATGCTGTTAGACACACTGCTCTATATACACAGTACACAGCTCTGCTACATGCAGGTTACACATACAGCTCTGCTACACAGTACACAGCTCTGCTACATGCAGGGTACACATACAGCTCTGCTACACAGTGCACAGCTCTGCTACATGCAAGTTACACATACAGCTCTGCTACACAGTACATAGCACTGCTACATGCAGGTTACACATACAGCTCTGCTACACAGTACACAGCTCTGCTACATGCAGGTTACACATACAGATCTGCTACATGCAGGTTACACATACAGCTCTGCTACACAGTACACAGCACTGCTACATGCAGGTTACACATACAGATCTGCTACATGCAGGTTACACATACAGCCCTGCTACACAGTACACAGCTCTGCTACATGCAGGTCACACATACAGCTCTGCTACATGCAGGTCACACATACAGCTCTGCTACATGCAGGTCACACATACAGCTCTGCTACATGCAGGTCACACATAAAGCTCTGCTACACAGTACACAGCTCTGCAACATGCAGGTTACACATACAGCTCTGCTACATGCAGGTTACACATACAGCTCTGCTATACAGTACACAGCTCTGCTACATGCAGGTCACACATACAGCTCTGCTACATGCAGGTCACACATACAGCTCTGCTACATGCAGGTTACACATACAGCTCTGCTACATGCAGGTTACACATTACAGCTCTGCTACAATGCAGGTTACACATACAGCTCTGCTACATGCAGGTTACACATACAGCTCTGCTACATGCAGGTTACACATAAAGCTCTGCTACACAGCACACAGCTCTGCAACATGCAGGTTACACATACAGCTCTGCTACACAGTACACATCCCTGCTACATGCAGGTTACACATACAGCTCTGCTACACAGTACACAACTCTGCTACATGCAGGTTACACATACAGCTCTGCTACATGCAGGTTACACATACAGCACTGCTACACAGTACACAGCTCTGCTACATGCAGGTTACACATACAGCTCTGCTACACAGTACACAGCACTGCTACATGCAGGTTACACATACAGCTCTACTACATGCAGGTTACACATACAGCTCTGCTACACAGTACACAGCTCTGCTACATGCAGGTTACACATACAGCTCTGCTACACAGTACACAGCACTGCTACATGCAGGTTACACATACAGCTCTGCTACACAGTACACAACTCTGCTACATGCAGGTTACACATACAGCTCTGCCACACAGTACACACCTCTGCTAAATGCAGGTTACACATACAGCTCTGCTACACAGTACACAGCTCTGCTACATGCAAGTTACACATACAGCTCTGCTACACAGTACACAGCACTGCTACATGCAGGTTACACATACAGCTCTGCTACACAGTACACAGCATTGCTACATGCAGGTTACACATACAGCTCTGCTACACAGTACACAGCTCTGCTACATGCAGGTTACACATACAGCTCTGCTACATGCAGGTTACACATACAGCTCTGCTACATGCAGGTTACACATACAGCTCTGCTACACAGTACACAGCTCTGATACATGCAGGGTACACATACAGCTGTGCTACATGCAGGTTACACATACAGCTCTGCTACACAGTACACAGCTCTGCTACATGCAGGTTACACATACAGCTCTGCTACATGCAGGTTAGACATACAGCTCTGCTACATGCAGGTTACACATACAGCTCTGCTACATGCAGGTTACACATACAGCTCTGCTACACAGTACACCGCTCTGCTACATGCAGGTTACACGTATAGCTCTACTACACAGTGCACAACACTGCTACATGCAGGTTACACACATATCTCTAGTACAAAGCTCTATTTGATGGCTACAGTTTTGTACACTCTACCAGCTGCTGTGCACATCTGACCCTCCCACACACGTGACTCATCACATGGTCATGACATCATCACAGGTCCTTTGCCTCTCCAGCAGCTAGCAGCTCTGCTACATAGTACACAGCTCTGCAACATGCAGGTTACACATACAGCTCTGCTACACAGTACACATCCCTGCTACATGCAGGTTACACATACAGCTCTGCTACACAGTACACATCCCTGCTACATGCAGGTTACACATACAGCTCTGCTACACAGTACACAACTCTGCTACATGCAGGTTACACATACAGCTCTACTACATGCAGGTTACATATACAGCTCTACTACACAGTACACACACATCTCTAGTACAAAGCTCTATTTGATGGCTACAGTTCTGTACACTCTACCAGCTGCTGTGCACATCTGACCCCTCCACACACGTGACTCATCACATGGTCATGACATCATCACAGTTCCTTTGCCTCTCCAGCAGCTAGCAGCTCTGCTATCAACAGTACAGATTGTCTGAGGTCTGATGGAGTTTTGGCTGATGTCTGAGGGAGGACGGAGTTTTGTCTGAGGTCTGATGGAGTTTTGGATGAGGGAGGACAGAGTTTTGTCTAAAGTCTGAGGTAGGAGGGAGTTTTGCCTGACGGAGGATGGTGTTGTGGATGATGTCTGACGATGTCCTAATATGTATGCCGTATGTACGGACTTAGACGAGCCTATGCAGCTAGGAGGAACTACTTGTCAGTTCTGTCCTCCTGAGGCTCGCCGTAGGCGTGGGGTTTGTTTTTTCTGTGGGGGGAGGGGTCTTTTCATTAATATCTGTCCTTCCTTTCTCAGAAACAAGAGACAGTCGGAAAACTACTCACCCCAGGCTGTGTGGAGGATGTCAGCCGGGGGGTATACGTTTCCTCCATACGAACATCTCAATTTGTGTTGCCAGCGGTTGTTGTTTTTGGTGTTAAGACGGAGATTATTTCTTTCTTTCTAGACAGTGGAGCAGGAGTAAATTTGATAGATGCCCATTTTGCCCACACTATGGGTTTGTCTCTCTGTACGCTACAGAGACCTATTCCTATATTCGCTATTGATTCTGCTCCTCTGTCTCAGAGAAACCTCACTCACATTGTCCATAACTTACACCTTCGGGTAGGGGACCACCATAACGAGTGTCTTTCATGTTATGTTCTGGACGGGCTTCCCACTCCTGTGGTATTGGGTCTTCCCTGGTTGGTAGCGCACAATCCAGTGGTGGATTGGCAGGCCAGGGAGATATTGGAGTGGAGTGAGCATTGCAGAGAAAATTGCTTAAATAGCAATTGCTTAGTCGCCTCCATAGCTACTCTACCTAAATTTGTTTCGGACTTTGAAAATGTTTTTTCTGAAAAGGGTTGTCAGAAGTTACCACCTCACCGTCCTTATGATTGCCCGGTTAATCTGATTCCCGGTGCAAAATTACCCAAGACCAGGTTATATAATCTTTCGGGTCCGGAGAGACAAGCCATGAAAGATTATATCTCCGAGAGCTTGGCTAAGGGACACATCAGACCCTCTTCTTCACCCGTGGCTGCAGGGTTTTTCTTTGTTAAAAAGAAAGATGGGGGCCTGCGTCCTTGCCTAGATTTCCGCGAACTAAACCGGATAACCATCCGAGACCCATACCCTCTTCCTCTCATTCCTGACCTGTTTAATCAGATTGCGGGTGCTAGGTGGTTCTCCAAACTTGATCTTAGGGGGGCCTACAATCTGATTCGTATCAAGGAAGGGGATGAGTGGAAGACAGATTTTAACACTCCTGAGGGGCATAATGAAAATCTAGTCATGCCTTTCGGTCTGACCAATGCTCCTGCTGTCTTCCAACATTTCGTTAATGACATTTTTAGTCATCTTATCGGCAGGTTTGTGGTGATATACCTAGATGATATTTTAATTTATTCGTCTGATCTGAAAACACATGAGGTGCATGTCAGACAGGTACTGCAGGTCCTACGGACGAATAAATTATATGCGAAAATTGAAAAGTGTGTCTTCGCCGTTCAGGAAATACAGTTCCTAGGTTATTTATTATCTGCTTCAGGTTTCCGTATGGATCCTAGGAAGGTCCAGGCAATTTTAGATTGGGATCTTCTGAGAACCTCAAAGCACTGCAACGGTTCTTGGGCTTCGCAAATTTCTACAGAAAGTTCATTAAAAATTATTCGGTGATTGTCAAACCCCTTACTGACATGACTAGGAAGGGGACTGATTTTTCTAAATAGTCTGACGCTGCTAAAATTGCTTTTTCCTCTCTAAAAGAGAGGTTTACCTCGGCACCTGTACTAATCCAACCTGATGTCTCCCAGCCTTTTATTGTTGAAGTAGATGCGTCAGAGGTGGGAGTGGGGGCTGTACTGTCTCAGGGTCCGTCTCCTGGCAAATGGTGTCCTTGTGCTTTCTTTTCTAAAAAACTATCTGCAGCGGAGAAGAACTATGATATTGGCAATAGGGAACTATTAGCTATTAAACTAGCGTTTGAAGAATGGCATCACTTTTTAGAGGGGGCAATCCACCCCGTCACGGTGATTACAGACCACAAAAACCTTCTGTACCTCGAATCAGCTAAGCGTCTCACCCCTAGACAAGCTAGGTGGTCGCTATTTTTTACCAGGTTTAACTTTTTTATTACCTATCGTCCTGGGGCAAAAAATACCAAGGCAGATGCATTATCTCGTTGTTTCCCTGGAGGGGGTAATGTGAGTGATCCGGTACCCATTCTACAAAGAGGAGTGGTTGTCTCTGCGGTACACTCTGTTCTGGAGGTGGTAGTAGTAGACAGGTTTAGCAAGGTGGTACACTTCATTGCGTTACCCGCACTACCTAATGCTAAGACTCTTGCTCAGGTATTCAATCAGTGAAATCGTGAAGCTTCACGGGGTCCCTTCCAATGTTGTTTCGGATCGGGGAACCCAGTTTATTTCTAAGTTTTGGAAAGCTTTTTGTTCCCGCTTGGGGGTACACTTGTCCTTTTCCTCAGCTTTCCATCCTCAGTCGAATGGACAGACTGAGCGTACCAACCAAAACCTTGAGACATATCTAAGATATTTTGTGTCTGAAAACCAAGAGGTGTGGTCATCATATTTACCGTTAGCCGAGTTTGCCATAAATAATCTCTGTCAGGAATCCACTGGCAAGTCACCATTTCTTGGTGCATATGGTTTTCATCCCCAATTCTGTACTTTCAAAGAGGGGGGTCTTCTGGGGTTCCCGAAGAGGAACGATTTTCGTCATCTCTTTCATCTGTATGGCAGAAGGTGCAAGCTAATTTGAAAAATATGGGAGGTAAATATAAATGCATGGCTGATCAGAAACGGTCGCTAGGTCCGGACCTAGGTGTGAATGACTATGTGTGGTTATCTACTAGGAATATTAAATTAAAGGTTCCTTCTTGGAAACTGGGTCCTAGGTTCATTTGTCCTTACAAAATAGTAGCCATCATTAACCCCGTGGCTTTTCGCCTGGAGCTACCTCAGACTTTTAAAATTCATAACGTCTTCCATGAGTCGTTACTCAAAAAGCATGTTCTACCTCTAGAACCGTCACCGCTGCCACCCCCTCCTGTTATTGTGATATATATATCAAATATCCAAAATTGTTGATTCTCGTCGGGTCCGCCGCTCTCTTCAATATCTGGTGCATTGGAGGGGTTACGGTCCCGAGGAAAGAATGTGGGTTCCAGCGTCTGAGGTAAACGCCGACAGGTTAGTTCGGGCTTTTCATGCCTCTCATCCTGAGAGACCTAGTCCTGAGTGTCCGGAGGCCCCTCGTGGAAAGGGGGGGTACTGTCACGAGGGTGTCCAAGAGCCACGTCTGACTCCGTTATACCCGGGGTCAGGAAGTCGCAGCGGGTGGCTGCGCGCTCTATGTATAAAGATAGTGCTGTTTCTTAATGGTAGCTTTCTGGGTTTGCCTTGCAATCCTTTTTGGCTCACTCAGGGATCTGTAGCTTCTCCTCCTCAGCTGTTTTTTGTCCAGCAATCCCAACCTCCTTATATTCCCATCTCCCACTTCTCTGGTTGCCAGATATAGAGCTTCCTGCCTGGACTTCTATACTGACCAACTGGAGCAGAGTAGCTGTGATCCCTGGTTGTTGTTCCAGAGCGTTACCCTCCGGATCCCTGTTGGGCTTTTGTTGTCTGCTGTTGTCGCCCACCTGGGATTATATGTTTTGTCTGTATTGTCTGTCCTCTCCTTGGTGTTTTCCTTTAGTGTCAGTGGTGCGGACTAGTGATCCCACCGCCCTATTCACTACGTAGGGCTCATCTTAGGGAAAGCCAGGGTTTAGGCACGTGATCGGCGTACGGGTGAGGAACCAGTCTAGGGACGTCAGGGCAGTCAGGTGCCAGCCTCAAGGTGAGTCAGGGGTCACCACCTTTCCCTCTCCCTTGGACAGGGCTTTTCCATTTCCCTCCCTTTGTGTGACGCCGGTCATGACACCAACTTTGATGTAATGTCCTTAAAACAAGTCAAAATGAGGCTCAGTAGTGTGTGTGGCCTCCACGTGCCTGTATGACCTCCCTACAACGCCTGTGCATGCTCCTGTCGGATGGTCTCCTGAGGGATCTCCTCCCAGACCTGGACTAAAGCATCTGCCAACTCCTGGACAGTCTGTAGTGCAACGTGACGTTGGTGAATAGAGCGAGACATGATGTCCCAGATGTGCTCAATTGGATTCAGGTCTGGGGAACGGGCGGGCCAGTCCATAGCATCAATGCCTTCGTCTTGCAGGAACTGCTGACACACTCCAGCCACATGAGGTCTAGCATTGTCTTGCATTAGGAGGAACCCAGGGCCAACCACACCAGCATATGGTCTCACAAGGGGTCTGAGGATCTCATCTCGGTACCTAAGGGCAGTCAGGCTACCTCTGGCGAGCACATGGAGGGCTGTGCGGCCCTCCAAAGAAATGCCACCCCACACCATTACTGACCCAATGCCCAAACCGGTCATGCTGGAGGATGTTGCAGGCAGCAGAACGTTCTCCACGGCATCTCCAGACTCTGTCACGTCTCTGTCACATGTGCTCAGTGTAAACCTGCTTTCATCTGTGAAGAGCACAGGGCGCCAGTGGCGAATTTGCCAATCTTGGTGTTCTCTGGCAAATGCAAAACATCCTGCACGGTTTTGGGTTGTAAGCACAACCCCCACCTGTGGACGGCGGGCCCTCATATCACCCTCATGGAGTCCTGTTTCTGACCGTTTGCAGCAGACACATGCACATTTGTGGCCTGCTTGAGGTCATTTTGCCAGGGCTCTGGCAGTGCTTCTCCTGTTCCTCCTTGCACAAAGGCGGAGGGTAGCGGTCCTGCTGCTGGGTTGTTCCCCTCCTACGGCCTCCTCCACGTCTCCTGATGTACTGGCCTGTCTCCTGGTAGCGCCTCCATGCTCTGGACACTACGCAGACAGACACAGCAAACCTTCTTGCCACAGCTCGCATTGATGTGCCATCCTGGATAAGCTGCACTACCTGAGCCACTTGTGTGGGTTGTAGACTCCGTCTCATGCTACCACTAGAGTGATAGCATGTGAAATTGATTGTCACTCAGTGTTGCTTCCTAAGTGGACCATTTGATTTCACAGAAGTGTGATTGACTTGGAGTTACATTGTGTTGTTTAAGTGTTCCCTTTATTTTTTGAGCAGTGTATATATATATATATATATATATATATATATAGAGATGAAAAAATAGCCAGCAGAACTCCAGGATATCAAAAAGCAAACGGTGGTTTATTAGACCCAAAGTCAGGCGACGTTTCAACAGCTTGTTGCTGTCTTTATCAAGCATGGTGCACATGTGTTACAGGCATTGTTTAAATAGGGATATCAATCCACAATAAATTGGCATCAATTGAATAAATATATGAAAATACAACCCGTGAACGTTATTAGTGATTACAAAAGTTACATGTGATAAATAGCCGACATCCGGCGAATACAGTGTATACAATATAGTAAAGCATTAATGCAGCATATCATGCTTACTGTGAAGGAAGACATAATGAGTGCAGGTGTTTGAAATAATACAGTGAATTAAAAACTCACTATCCGGTGGGGAGCCGTCTGTGGCATAGATCGCGTGCAGTGGCGTCTCCATGTACAAACTGCGCATGCGCGGGAAAACAAGTCCCGCGATCACCGCAGCAACCTAAGACTGGAATACAGCCAGGAACACAGATGGCCGCGGCGGTCTCTCATGTATTGTGCGCATGTCCTAACGGTAATAGATGCCGCCCAGCAGTAGCCACGTAAAGGTATTCATAAGCAAAACCACAACAAAGCCATGGATCGTAATGCTGTCAACGAATATATGATCAAGTAAAGTACAACGGCACTGTCACTCACCGGTCCACATGACCAAGCATGTGAGACCCCTGAGCAGTACCGTGCACTATCTCGACCACATAGAAAATAAAAAATATAAAAATTGTGAAAATGTATAAATAGAGCGAGATACTGGATCATCCAAATATGATGGAACAAAATTAAAGAACCATCAATGTACATTCCACGGGGAGATAAGTGTCATCAGAAAAACTCATGAACCACCATAAATCCCTCATAGGGGTGTATCACTATCTCGCCCATATACTGCCAATTGAAATCAAACACATGACAATACAGATCCAGGTGTCATAGCAAAAAAATTTTATGTATAAAGAGACTACATGGGCAGGCATCCAGAACACATAGGACAAGAAGCCACATAAATAATATAAACAAAATAAATGAAACTTGGGGAGCCCACTGCAGCCACGGTATGCGACATATCACACAGCGCCCCAATTACGGTACTGAGAAGAAAGCGAACCTAAAAACAAAAAGAGAGAATATTTTAACATAATTCTAATCTAGAATTACACTTGATTAAATATACTTGTGTGTGTATACATAAACATGTGCATTTGACCCACAGCAAGGAATAAGGATCAAACAATCACAAGAGGGAGACACCCAAGGCGTGACTAGTATGCAACAAATCACACCTTGAAATCACGTTTAACCCATTGGGTCTCAAAGTTTCAACGTATAAATCCAATACAGTTCTCGTTTTTTAAGGAGAGCTTGTCTATCTCCCCCCGTCTCCCTAATTCAATCTGCTCCAAAATACGGAATCTCAAGTCATTCTGTGTGTGTCCGCCTCTTTAAAATGTTTAGACACAGGTAGGTCTAGTTTTTCTTTCCTGATGGAATAACGGTGCTGGTTCAAACGTGTCTTTACATCCCACGTGGTCTCACCAACATACCACTTCCCACAAGGGCAGGTAAGCTGGTAGACACGTGGGATGAATCACACGTCAGAAATTGGGTGATTTTCATCATCCCATTCGATGCCGGATTAAAAAATGTGTCTCCCTTGATCATTAAATTTGCAATTAATGCAATGATAACAAGGGTAGCAGCCAGTGCGAGTGGAGCCACACATTGCTCTCACACTCGCCCTGGCACTACCCACATCAGCCCTTACCAGTCTGTCACCCAAATTCCTCCCTCTCCGGTAGGAAAACAAAGGGGGCGTTTGGAATTCTGCAACATGGGGGAAACTATTCCCGATCAACCTCCAGTGTCTTCGAATGACACCCGCAATCTGCGAACTGTCAGTGGAGAAACTGGAGATGAAGGGAATACGTGGGTATGGAGGAACATTCTGTTTAATGATAGTGGGTTGAGTCTCCACTCTCGTGATGGTGTCCCTAATCAATTTTTTAGGATATCTACGTGTGGCAAATTTGTTGCCCATTTCCTGACGCCTGATATGTCTAATTGGTTATCTTTAACTATCCGTTGTACGTAGAAAACTGGCTATAAGGTAAAGACCGGATCATGGAACGGGGAGATGGTGGTATCATAACGTAGCAAGGTGTTCTTGTCAGTGGGTTTTACAAACAAATCCATTCTCAAACCCCGTCCATGATCCGGACCTCTGTGTCGAGGAACTGGAGCTTATCAGTGGACTGAACCATGGTAAATTTCACAGTAGGATCAATCTCGTTGAGAATTGCGTTGGAACGCGAGGAGGCCCAAGTGTCGCCCTCCACACCAGTTTTACCCACGTATTCCTTCATCTACAGTTTCTCCACTGGACAGTTCGCAGATTGCGGGTGTCATTCGAAGACACTGGAGGTTGATCGGGAATAGTTTCCCATGTTGCAGAATTCCAAACGCCCCCTTTGTTTTCCTACCGGAGAGGGAGGAATTTGGGTGACAGACTGGTAGGGCTGATGTGGGTAGTGCCAGGGCGAGTGTGAGAGCAATGTGTGGCTCCACTCGCACTGGCTGCTACCCTTGTTATCATTGCATTAATTGCAAATTAATGATCAAGGGAGACACATTTTTTAATCCGGCATCGAATGGGATGATGAAAATCACCCAATTCTGACGTGTGATTCATCCTACGTGGTCTACCAGCTTACCTGCCCTTGTGGGAAGTGGTATGTTGGTGAGACCACGTGGGATGTAAAGACACGTTTGAACCAGCACCGTTATTCCATCAGGAAAGAAAAAACTAGACCTACCTGTGTCTAACATTTTAAAGAGGCGGGACACACACAGAATGACTTGAGATTCCGTATTTTGGAGCAGATTGAATTAGGGAGACGGGGGGGAGATAGACAAGCTCTCCTTAAAAAACGAGAACTGTATTGGATTTATACGTTGAAAACTTTGAGACCCAATGGGTTAAACGTTGGATTTCAAGGTGTGATTTGTTGCATACTAGTCACGCCTTGGGTGTCTCCCTCTTGTGATTGTTTGATCCTTATTCCTTGCTGTGGGTCAAATGCACATGTTTATGTATACACACACAAGTATATTTAATCAAGTGTAAATTCTAGATGAGAATTATGTTAAAATATTCTCTCTTTTTGTTTTTAGGTTCGCTTTCTTCTCAGTACCGTAATTGGGGCGCTGTGTGATATGTCGCATACCGTGGCTGCAGTGGGCTCCCCAAGTTTCATTTATTTTGTTTATATTATTTATGTGGCTTCTTGTCCTATGTGTTCTGGATGCCTGCCCATGTAGTCTCTTTATACATAAAATTATTTTTTGCTATGACACCTGGATCTGTATTGTCATGTGTTTGATTTCAATTGGCAGTATATGGGCGAGATAGTGATACACCCCTATGAGGGATTTATGGTGGTTCATGAGTTTTTCTGATGGACACTCATCTCCCCGTGGAATGTACATTGATGGTTCTTTAATTTTGTTCCATCATATTTGGATGATCCAGTATCTCGCTCTATTTATACATTTTCACAATTTTTATATTTTTTTTTTTATGTGGTCGAGATAGTGCACGGTACTGCTCAGGGGTCTCACATGCTTGGTCATGTGGACCGGTGAGTGACAGTGCCGTTGTACTTTACTTGATCATATATTCGTTGACAGCATTACGATCCATGGCTTTGTTGTGGTTTTGCTTATGAATACCTTTACGTGGCTACTGCTGGGCGGCATCTATTACCGTTAGGACATGCGCACAATACATGAGAGACCGCCGCGGCCATCTGTGTTCCTGGCTGTATTCCAGTCTTAGGTTGCTGCGGTGATCGCGGGACTTGTTTTCTCGCGCATGCGCAGTTTGTACATGGAGACGCCACTGCACGCGATCTATGCCACAGACGGCTCCCACCGGATAGTGAGTTTTTAATTCACTGTATTATTTCAAACACCTGCACTCATTATGTCTTCCTTCACAGTAAGCATGATATGCTGCATTAATGTTTTACTATATTGTATACACTGTATTCGCCGGATGTCGGCTATTTATCACATGTAACTTTTGTAATCACTAATAACTTTCACGGGTTGTATTTTCATTATATTTATTCAATTGATGCAATTTATTGTGGATTGATATCCCTATATAAACCAATGCCTGTAACACATGTGCACCATGCTTGATAAAGACAGCAACAAGCTGTTGAAACGTCGCCTGACTTTGGGTCTAATAAACCACCGTTTGCTTTTTGATATCCTGGAGTGCTGCTGGCTATTTTTTCATCTCTAGCTCATTGGACCTAGGTGCTGGTCCTCACCAGCCTGACGTGCACCCCGTGTTCATACAGTGTGCTGCTTCCTCATTTTCTCAAGGTTATATATATATATATATATATTTTTTTTTTTTAAGACGAATTGCGATAGAAACGACCGGACGAGAGTGGTGAGAAACTGTAAAAGCGTGAAATAGAAACGATTCTCAAACCTACCCGAACCAACCGTCAACCCTGACTAATTTCTCTGACGGGACTGGAGACCTGGAAATGAAAGCTCGCAATGATTAAAGGAAAAAAAGAAAAAACAGTGGCGCGACCGAATGTCGCAACATTACCTTAACTTACCTGTAACCTGGCAACGTGGAATAAACTGCAATGGAGAAGTGATGCAATTCGTATGAAGCTGGACCGGGAATTCCGGTGGGCTTGTGGTCCGGTTGAAAGAAAATTAAGCTTGCGTTGACACAAGACCTGGAGAGGAGTGTACACAAAAAACAGAAAGGACCGGAGGAGAGAACCGAATAAGCCTGAGATTTGGATGAACCAATAGCCAGCACCGTACGTCCTGGTTGACCCGGAAGACAAGACAGATTGAAGACATGGAAGCGACCTGAGTGATACAGGTAATTATACAAACGATACATGACCTGAACGATTCAGGGACCAATGCTGCACTGCATGAAGAATGACCTGAGCGATTCAGGCAATTATACATGCGGGATCCATGACCTGAGCTAATCAGGAACCAACGGTACACGCAGGAAAAAAGACTTGAGCGATTTCAGGCAATTGCATATGACCTGAGCGATTCAGGAACCAACGTAACTTTGTAAGACAGACGACCTGAGCGATTCAGGCAATAATACATGACTGATACATGACCTGAGTGATATCAGGAACCAACGCTACATTGCATGAAGGATAACCTGAGCGTTCCAGGCAATAAACACGAATGATATCTGGCCTGAGCGATTACAGGAACCAACGTATATTGCATGAAGGAAGACCTGAGCGATTCAGGCAATCGTACGTAACTGATTCATGACCTGAGCGTTTCAGGGACAAATGTTACACTGCATGAAGGATAACCTGAGCGATCCAGGCAATTTATACATGATACTAGACCTGAGCGATTCAGGAAGCCATGTCACACTGCATGAAGAGTGACCTGGGCAATTATACTTAAGCAAAACTTGGCCTGAGTGATTCAGGAACCCACATTACGCTGCATGAAAGATAACCTAAGTGAATCAGTCAATTCTATATGAAAGATACCGGACCAGAGTCATTCAGGGACCAGCGCCACCCTGCAGGACGATAAACGTGAATGACACATGACTTGAGAGATGCAGAAGCATAACCTGGACGAACATGACATGGGCAAGACATGACCTGTGAATAAGCACGGCGAGCCTGAGTGAAGCAGGGCCGGCACTAACTGGGAAACAGCCGAGTACTGTGGAGAAAGCGCAAACACCTGTGCACTTTGAGAAATAGAAGGAGGAGATCGTATAGAGAAAATAAGCAAGACAGGAGAGGACCATAGTACACCACCTTGAAAAGTGATATGTCTGCCTGTGACCGGCAGCATCCCACCTGCCTCCTTTAATCTGCAAACGATTTGGTCATAATTGTATAACAAATAATAGCATACATCATGATGGGGATGCCTAATGAGGCCAGCTTATTAGCATATCAACTCTTTAATCGTATGGCAAAACCTACAACACAATTCATACTCATCACCAACCTGACACCAGGAAGGTGTGTGTAAGGCCTCCTAGTGGACAGGGCGACCGCCTGGGATGATAGACCAGAGCTTGGTGCCTCCGGCGGCGGATGCCCTGACCAGGCTGCCGGGCGCGGTCAGATCCGCGGGACTCGTGCCGGCTGGGAGGCAGGCTCGGCTGTTTAGCTATGGGGAGGCTGGGGCGAGGGCCGGAAAATCCGAAGGAGCTACTCACCGCGGCCACCGCACACTGCAGGAAGGAGCCAGAAGCCACGTCGCCCTTGCCGTCGCGCTACCTGCACGAGACCAACGTCGGAGTAAGGCACGAACGACCGCCCTCAGACTCCCGGCCGCCGAGTATAAGTAGTGGAGGCAGCCCCTCCCACAACTACAGGCTGTGAACAGCCTTCACTATATATAGATATATATATATTGGACGATTGTCTTAGGTAGGTTCTTATTTTTAGTGGGATGAGATGAAGGCTTGATTGGTACCATATTGGGGCACATATGACATTTTTGATCACTTTTTATACAATTTTATGGGAAGTGAGGTGGGCAAAATTGCAATTCCATCATAGTTTTTCATTTTTTTTAATGGAGTTCACTGTGCGGTAAAAGTAACATGATCATTTTATAGATCATGTTATAGTCGTTATGGATGCAGCGATACCAAACATGTTTAATGTTTTTTTTATTTTTTACATTTGTAACCAATTATATGTGCAGATATAGGAAGAAGTTATTTTTTTTTTTTTTACTCAGATCCACTTGGTCTGTGAAGATCCAGTGGGTCTGATGCCTCTACAATACACTGCAGTACACTGTATAGTGTACTGTAGTGTATACTTATTTTACATTCAGATATACCATGGCAAGCCGGGATGCCTGTGAAGGCGTATGGTTGCCATGGTAACCATCTGGACGCTTGGGGGCTGTGCTGCTGCGCCGGCCATTCTGATAGGTGGGGTTGGGGGTATGTTCCCCACATTAACCCTTCAAGCATCAGGCAGCGGCCTGATGGTTAGCCCCTCCATACAGTGGTCCCTAAGGACCACAGCATGGAAGGGGTTATATCGGCCATTCAACCAGAGTGTCAGCACAAAAACGAATAAAGAAAAAAAAACACCCAATTGGAGAAATTATTTTCTCCAGAAATAAATTAGTGTCAAAATTATTATTTTTACAAAGGTGTCCATAGCTTTTAAGTAAAATAACAATGGTGAACACCCCAAAATCAGTAGTATCAGACCGCACTTTTTTACACCAATTACAGAATTAGGATTAATGAAATTACCTATTTATAAAAGAATGGGAACACCCCAACCTCAGTAGTATTAGATCACAATTTCACCCAATTACGGAATCAAGGATTAATGGAATTACCTTTGTAAAAAAAAACAATGTGAACACCCCAAAATCGGTAGCAATCGACCACCCCGCACAATTATAGAATCCAGGATTAATTGAATTGCTTATGTATAAAAGAATGTGAACACACCAAAATCAATAGTATCAGACCACAATTTCACTGAATTAGAGCAGCAAGGTGTAATAGAATGGCTTATCTATTAGCCAAAGCATACACCGTTCTATTGGCCCCTGCCACTCTCTGTGTGGATAAAGTCTCCCTATTATATCCCTACTCTATTTCCTGTGCTGTCCCTGAACTGCTCCAAGCTAATATTTTGTAACGTCTTTCCTAATCACTGACCCTAGTGGCTGTTACGTCTCTCCCTGTACTAAGTTCACAGTATAAGGGAGGAGACTGGGCAGGATGAGGCTTTTTATAGGGCTGCGACATTACAGGGGCTGGCTATCTACTGACTGGCAGGCTGCCTTGCATTATGGGTGATCCCTCATTCCAGCGCTTCTTACTTTCACTTTGTAACATGTGCAGCAGCCATTTTAAACAAAGTCTAAATTGTTGCCACAAATTGAGAGGAAATTCGGATTTGTGACAAATCTAATTTTTCCTGAAATTTGGATCAAATTCCACTTTGTCAACTTCGATTCGCTCAACACTAGCTGCTGCTACCACCCTCAGCACTCTTTCATGGGGCCACCACTGTCACTGTTACTGACATTGCTGCTGCCACCCTCCCTACTCTGTCATGGGGCCACTACATGAATATTGGTGCACTGCACAGTTATGTACACGGCTATAAATTGTAGCAGAGTCTGTAGTTCAGCAGTCTCCTACGCTTTCTCTCTCCACTCTCCCTGCAGTTTATCTTCAAAGCCTTCACACTGAAATTGGGCCACCAAGTGGAAAATATAAGTCCCCTTTCACACGGGCGAGTATTCCGCGCGGATGCGATGCGTGAGGTGAACGCATTGCACCCGCACTGAATACCGACCCATTAATTTCTATGGGGCTGTTCACATGAGCGGTGATTTTCACGCATCACTTGTGCGTTGCGTGAAAATCGCAGCATGCTCTATATTCTGCGTTTTTCACGCAACGCAGGCCCCATAGAAGTGAATGGGGTTGCGTGAAAATCGCAAGCATCCGCAAGCAAGTGCGGATGCGGTGCGATTTTCACGCACGGTTGCTAGGAGACGATCGGGATGGAGACCCGATCATTATTATTTTCCCTTATAACATGGTTATAAGGGAAAATAATAGCATTCTGAATACAAAATGCATAGTAAAACAGCGCTGGAGGGGTTAAAAATGTTTAAAATTTTTTTTTTAACTCACCTTAGTCCACTTGATCGCGTAGCCAGCATCTCTTCTGTCTCCTTTGTTGAATAGGACCTGTGGTGAGCATTAATTACAGGAACAGGACCTTTGATGACGTCACTCTGGTCATCACATGGTACGTCACATGATCTTTTACCATGGTGATGGATCATGTGATGACCGGAGTGACGTCATCAAAGGTCCTGTTCCTGTAATTAATGCTCACCACAGGTCCTGTTCAACAAAGGAGACAGAAGGCTACGCGATCAAGTGGACTAAGGTGAGTTAAAAAAAAAATTAACCCCTCCAGCGCTATTTTACTATGCATTCTGTATTCAGAATGCTATTATTTTCCCTTATAACCATGTTATAAGGGGAAATAATACAATCTACAGAACACCGATCCCAAGCCCGAACTTCTGTGAAGAAGTTCGGGTACCAAACATGCGCGATTTTTCTCACGCTCGTGCAAAACGCATTACAATGTTTTGCACTCGCGCAGAAAAATCGCGGGTGTTCCCGCAACGCACCCGCACATTTTCCCGCAACGCCCGTGTGAAAGAGGCCTAAGATTAGGCAGATTGGCCTGAATATACCTGATTTATTGTGATTCATGATGAATTAATTCGGAACAAATCAAATTTCTTGTCGAAGTTCAGCAAAGCTGCAAAATCAAATTTTTAAAAACTTCTCTTATCTCTAGTTTTCACCATATATATCCATGAAATGGATATTGTTCTATATTATTAAGTGAGCTACATGAAAGCAACACAATTGAGACTGTGATAAGCAAACATAGAAACAAAGTAACATAGTGGTAAGTTCTATCAGCTCAGGAGTTTGACATTTTGCAGATTCAGATAGTTGACACTGTCTAAATTCACTACATAGTCACTTATGTTTCACAGTACTCTCATTTAATAAACTTCTTCTCAAAATTTCATGTGCATTAAGAGAGGGGTTTCTAATTTTCCACAGTATCTTCTGAGGCAATTTCTGTGGTAATCTGCTCTTGCAAAATTACTAATTGAATCCTGCAAATGCCAGCAGAGTTGTTAGCGGTCATTAGAAGGAAGAGCCTGAGATAAGGAAATGCCTAAATAATGTGGCTCACAACAGTCATCTAGCTTGGCCTTTCATGGGACCTGGTGAAGTGTTGTCACTGTGAAGAGATGTAGAGGTCATAATAGGCAGTGGGCCAAACAACTTTCATAATGTGTCAAAGCCAGGTTAAAGTGAAGACAGAATCCCTTAACCTGCTCTGTCAGCGAAACAATAAGTCAGCACTACCATATCCTCAGCCACCTCATAACTTGAAAAGGTATGCATGATTGCATTTATTAATACACTATTGAAAGGGGACCTTGAAGTTGATTGTCAGGTCTGGACAATATATCTACATGTAAGTGGAAAGTTTTCAGAACAAAAGGGCAATCAGCCAACACCCCATTAATAAGAAAATGTTGATTAGATTATTGCAGAAATACAATACTAGACTTTTTTTTTCTTCCTTCAATAACATATGTCAAACGCAGATGTATAAAGAAAAAGGTTTCAGCATATCTCTCTCTCTCTCAAGCTTGGAAAATGCTAAATCTTTGCAAAGCTTGCAGATATGAATAGAGAATATAAAGAAAAGGATACAGATCAGTGGAACAAGCCAAAACATTTTCTGCAGACAAAAAATATTTTGCTATGCATGGGAAGTCAGAATTGAAACTGTGAAGTGATTTATTCTTCTAGCTCTCACATTTTACTGTAATTTTCTTTGTTCATTTCTGTATTCTGAAAATCTCATCTGATCAAGACATTCATTGTTTTATTTACCTATTTAATTTTTAATGTATGACATTTCACCTTCATGTGATTCCATTAAATTTCTTTACTACATATATTATTTGCCACTCATTATGCATTTTTTTAATGAGTGGCAAATCTTCTTTCTTCTTTAGATTAAGAATGAACACACCGGTTCACAAAAATTCATCCACAAAGCGAACCTGAAGCTTTTTCAAGTTCACTTCGGACAAATCCAGTAAAATGTCTCTTATTGCTATTTAATTGCACGTGATGTGCAGGAAAAACCACGAGGGACGAAGAAGAAGATCATCTGTGTTAAATGTATTGCATTATAGCAAAAAGATGTTACATCAATAATGCCATCTACTGCTGATGGGCATTTGTTTTTTGTTTTTCAGTGTATCATATACTGTACAGTCGTGGCCAAAAGTTTTGAGAATGACTCAAATATTAGTTTTCACAAAGTTTGCTGCTAAACTGCTTTTAGATCTTTGTTTCAGTTGTTTCTTTGATGTAGTGAAATATAATTACACGCACTTCATACGTTTCAAAGGCTTTTATCGACAATTACATGACATTTATGCAAAGAGTCAGTATTTGCAGTGTTGGCCCTTCTTTTTCAGGACCTCTGCAATTCGACTGGGCATGCTCTCAATCAACTTCTGGGCCAATTCCGGACTGATAGCAACCCATTCTTTCATAATCACTTCTTGGAGTTTGTCAGAATTAGTGGGTTTATGTTTGTCCACCCGCCTCTTGAGGATTGACCACAAGTTCTCAATGGGATTAAGATCTGGGGAGTTTCCAGGCCATGGACCCAAAATGTCAACGTTTTGGTCCCTGAGCCACTTAGTTATCACTTTTGCCTGATGGCACGGTGCTCCATCGTGCTGGAAAATGCATTGTTCTTCACCAAACTGTTGTTGGATTGTTGGAAGAAGTTGCTGTTGGAGGGTGTTTTGGTACCATTCTTTATTCATGGCTGTGTTTTTGGGCAAAATTGCGAGTGAGCCCACTCCCTTGGATGAGAAGCAACCCCACACATGAATGGTCTCAGGATGCTTTACTGTTGTCATGACACAGGACTGATGTAGCGCTCACCTTTTCTTCTCCGGACAAGACTTTTTCCAGATGCCCCAAACAATCGGAAAGAGGCTTCATCGGAGAATATGACTTTGCCCCAGGCCTCAGCAGTCCATTCACCAAACTTTCTGCAGAAGATCAATCTGTCCCTGATGTTTTTTTTGGAGAGAAGTGGCTTCTTTGCTGGCCTTCTTGACACCAGGCCATCTTCCAAAAGTCTTCGCCTCACTGTGCATGCAGATGCGCTCACACCTGCCTGCTGTTATTCCTGAGCAAGCTCTGCACTGGTGGCACTCCGATCCCGCAGCTGAATCCTCTTTAGGAGACGATCCTGGCACTTGCTGGACTTTCTTGGACGCCCTGAAGCCTTCTTAAGAAGAATTGAACCTCTTTCCTTGAAGTTCTTGATGATCCTATAAATTGTTGATTGAGGTGCATTCTTAGTAGCCACAATATTCTTGCCTGTGAAGCTATTTTTATGCAACGCAATGATGGCTGCACGCGTTTCTTTGCAGGTCACCATGGTTAACAATGGAAGAACAATGATTTCAAGCATCACCCTCCTTTTAACATGACAAGTCTGCCATTTCAACCCAATCAGCCTGACATAATGATCTCCAGCCTTGTGCTCGTCAACATTCTCACCTGAGTTAACAAGACGATTACTGAAATGATCTCAGCAGATCCTTTAATGACAGCAATGAAATGCAGTGGAAAGTTTTTTTTGGGATTAAGTTAATTTTCATGGCAAAGAAGGACTATGCAATTCATGTGATCACTCTTCATAATATTCTGGAGTATATGCAAATTGCTATTATAAAAACTTAAGCAGCAACTTTTCCAATTTCCAATATTTATCTAATTCTGAAAACTTTTGGCCACGACTTTATGTGTTGGAAAACACGTTGCATTGCAAAATAAATGTCACAATTTTTCTACCAGCAAAATGAAACGCAAATTACACCATACTCAGTAATTAACCTGCCTTACCTGCACAGTTCAAGTGTTGGTGTGGGGGAATAATCACAATACAATTGTGCAAAATGTTTTTTTACAATCCAGAGAGTACTGTATAAAATCTGTATCAAACAGTAGGCCAACACTTTTACAGGGCATCTCCATACAGTTCAAGTGTTGGTGTGTGTGTTGGGGGGGGGGATAGTTATGAGCAGCAGGGGCTATATTCTATTTTGCAATATTTCGCAAATATTTTGTAGAATATTCGTCATATATTTAGCAAATTTTATTGCATATGATTGGCAATGTAAAAATCACGTAATGTGAATTCGTAAAGCGAAATACAGGCGTGGGTCACTTTGGCTACATTTTTCAAGCTGGTATATCTTTCCTGAGACTGGAGAAAATGGTTGGCACGGCAGAACATTAGAATAGATTTATATGCAGATAGAGTCAAGTGCTCCAATATATTCGCGATTGCGCTAATCGGCAGTGATTAGAATATTTTATCGCACTATGTGCAACTTCACATTTTAGCAGGTCTGACTACAGATTACGGATTGGTGCACTAAGCATTGTTGTGAACTTGACATTGCTTCCTTCTCATTGGCCCACAAGCAAGAAGCAGAGAGGAATCATGTGTTCAGATGGAAAAAAATACTGAATATTCGATATAACGAATATATAGCACTATATTCTAAATATTCACAAATTCTCGAAGTGGCGATATTTACGATACAAATTCGCTATTCGAATATTTGTGGTCAACAATAGTGGGGGGGGATAATCGCAATACAAGTGTGCAAAGTGTGCTTTACAGTCCAGAGAGCACTGTTTTACATCTCTCTGTGAACACACATGAACATTTGAAGTGTTGGTGGGGGAGGGGGGATAATCTTATAGTCGTTTAACAACTTGTGTTTTACACTAGAGAATTTTTTTTTTTTCTAAATCTGCGTATTTAAATGCACAAAAGACATAGAAGACATTAGGCTCAAATCTGTTATTGGCACCAATACTGCATTATTCCCATAGTAAGTTGTCAATAGCAGTGTCTTCAGTGTGTTCGTAGAAAAAGGAAGGACATTTCTTTCTGTCTTTTAGTTCCAGAAAACCCACTTGCAAACTGTTCCATGCTTTGTGTGACTGTGTACATTAGGCCAAATTTCAGGAATACAGAAGGGTTCCTAACGAAAGACTCAGAGCTAGAATCTCTCCTCCCAGAACCAGAATGTGGGCAGTAGCAGCACCAGCTATCCAGCCAGAAGTAGTAGTAGGCCACAGTTCTCCCCTGCTTTGAAAAGGCACAACTGTAACGGTCTCCCACACACACACACACACACACACACATAGGGGGGAGGGAAGTGACCACCCTCACCCCTGGCCCTGCCTAATTGCCTCGCAAGTCCTAATGACAGAGGACAACTGGACGGCAATACCTAGCTTAGAATAAGTGCAGTTACGACAGACCAGACAAACAACAGAACGTGAACGGACCGAGTCAATACAAGGAGAGCAACGAAGTAAAAATGGAGCAAGCAGAGAATATTCAGGAGAAGGGGGGCGGAGCCTGCACCAGAGCTGAATGGTTGTGTGAGGTGCAGCTCTCCTGCTAGCAGATCCCTCATAGCCCATTATCATTAGCGATCTGGAAGTTAAAATGGTCAAGATCGGTAACCAAAAGACCACTGATCAGACTGGTCAAAGTAAATCGCAGAGCCAAGCCGGTGAAATTGAGAAATTCATCAGGAAAGTGGCGGCAACATCTGTGAGCAAGGAATCCAAGATGGCGCCCGGGACACCTCGCTCCAGCTACAAACAGGCGGCAGCTGCAAGCGCCGATAAGGTAGGAGAGGACTCTGAAGACACAGAACGTCTGCCTATCTCCAGGTCTTTCCTTAAAGAAGCTCTAGCAGACGCCTTGGGGCCACTTAGCCTGGATCTCTCCTCTATCAAAAATGACGTACGTCACATAGGCCGCAGGGTGGAAGTTTTGGAAGACACCCAGGCCACAGTCCTGCAGCACCAGAGCGAAATGGTCTCCAGCCTGTCCCTTGCCCAGAGCCATATGAACACCCTTTATACAGCTATGGAGGATCAGGAGAATAGGGGCAGACGGAATAATCTCCGCTTTAGAGGCATCCCAGAGTCTGTTTCTGCATTGGATATCCCAGAGACAGTTATACAGATCTGCCTCAAGCTTCTGGGCCCTGATTCTGTGCACGAGGTCTTGATAGAACGAGCACACAGAGCACTTCGCCCCAAGCCACAAGCAAGTGAACCCCCCAGAGACGTGATCTGCAGATTTCTGCACTTTCCGGTGAAAGAAGCAATCCTGGCTGGATCTAGGAACTCAGACTCTGTGGATTGGGAGGGCAATTCTATCACCATCTATCAGGACTTAGCCCAAACTACCCTGAAGAAACGAAAAATGTTGAAACCACTCACTGACCTGCTACGTCGTCTTAAGATCCTATACAGATGGACATTCCCATTTGGACTATCTTTTCTCCATGATGGTCGCAGCATTCACATTGCTTCCTTCAGTGATCTAAATAGAGCCTTCGATCTCCTTCAAATATCGCCGCTGCCTATAGAAAACTGGGACATGGTCCAAAACTTGACCGCCTTGCCAAACCTGCCTACGTCAATTCCATGGGAACCTCTCCTTACTCCTAAATCTCAAAGATCCAGAAGGGGAAATGTTCCTCCTACCCCTAAGCGCTTGTCTCTAGCATAAGTATTATTCACCTAACCCCTCTTATCCTTTTGTTTTACTCTCTTTTGCATATAACTATGGAAACAGAGGACTCAATGCATAGACTTTTGTTTTGTTACCACTATATTTGAATGCTCCATACAACTTGGCTTACTACACTGGGTGGCGAATGGGGTATTCATTCTATTATTGCCCTTGTCTGTGCCTTTTCTCCACTCAGGGTAGGAGAAAGAAACAGTAGGGACCTCCATCCCATCTGTTTGATGGCTTCTACAGCTTTATATATGAGTAGTGGCGTTTGAGTCATTTATGCTAGTACATATATTGTGTCCTCTCCCTCTTCCTCTTCCCCCCCCTTCCTTCCCCCCCCTCCCCCCCCACCCTTCCCCACCCTTCCCCACCCTTCCCCACCCCTCCCCCTCCCCCTCCCCCCTTCTATTTCTACGGAGAATATAGCCCTGGATCACTAACTACTGATTGACCCCAGGTTTAATACAAATTTAAGGACAACCCAGTCCGACCCTCCAGATATAATAACCCCTCAGAGGGAGCTACTGCTCCTTGGTATCCAAGTATACCTTCTTCCCCCTGCGTTACTCCTATTACTCAGGGAACTATATTAGTCATGTTCCCACTTCATAGACATCTATCTAACCACTTGCAATCAATGTTACTGGTTCTGTTCTCTACGTTTACGTTCACTTTCTGTTATTTTGACAGGTGCTTAAAATCTTCTCTGACTACCCTTCTCTTATGTGAAGCTGACATGGTGTTGAAAGTAAAGTCGCGGTCCCGAGGCGGTTCTAGACAGAGGTTTCCAGTGTGCATCTCTCGTGGCGGCGCCCTCCTCCCCCTTTGGTGGCCGGTGGGTAACCTCCTAGCAGACATCTCAATTAGATTTTATACCATTTCTTTCCCCATACTCAATGATGTCTGACCTTAAATTGGTATCCTATAATGTCAAAGGCCTGAGATCTCCCTCCAAGAGAAGCCAAATCTTCTCTTTGTTACATAAGGAGAAATGCTCAGTGGTTTTCCTCCAGGAAACTCACTATAAACATGGCTGTTACCCGAATCTCTCCTACTCTAGATTCCCCTGCTGGTACCACTGTGGGGCCGGGGGCGCCGCCTCGAGGGGAGTTAGCATAGGATTCCGTAGGGGGCTCCCTTTCCAATATAAATCCCATCTACAGGACCCAGATGGTAGATACCTCATTCTTAAGGGTAAAATAGGACAAACTATGTTTACATTTGTTAATATCTATGCTCCTAACGAGGATCAGGTTAATTGGCTCCACAGTACCCTGTCCTTGGTTGATACACAAAGAGAAGGCCTCCTGGTCATAGCAGGAGACTTTAACCTCGCCTTCAACCCTCTCACTGACACTTCTTCAAAGAAATCCTCAGTCTCTACAAAAGCTCTTAGAGTGCTACATACTAAACTGTACAACATGGGTATGATAGACATATGGCGCTGCCTCAACCCTGAATCAGTGGATTACTCCTTCTATTCCCCACCTAACTCCTCATACAGCAGGATAGATTACATTTTAACCCCAAAAGAAAACCTACAGCAAGAGAAGAGACTCCCGTTATGTCCAGAGCATTAAATCCCCCCTAGGTACTCAGCTTTTCAAAGCAGAAGAAATAGCTGATCAATTTAAACAGTTTTATGAAACTCTATACAACCTCCCTCCTCCTGCTCTTCCAAACACCTCCCTAGATAGAGAAGCCAATATCAAATCTTTTTTAGACACCCTCAATCTCCCGTCTCTAACTGCTATACAGCAAGAATCCTTATCTAAGCCATTTACCTCCCTGGAGTTAACAGCTGCCATCAAATCTACCCCCAAAGGAAAGAGCCCTGGTCCTGATGGCCTTTCGATATCATACTATTCGGCCTTTGGAGACCTATTAATCCCCTTTATGCTCCCCATCTGTAATGGTACTCTAGCCGGCCAACCTCTTTCCTCAGACATGACGAAAGCTACGATTACAATAATCCCTAAAGAGGGTAAAGATCTCACATCTTGCTCCAATTACCGCCCCATATCCTTACTCAACGTTGATCTCAAGCTCATAGCTAAAATGCTTGCCACAAGACTGCAAAACCTCCTCCCTCTCTTGATACATCCTGATCAAGTGGGGTTTGTTAAAGGTCGGGAGGGGAGGGATAACACCACTAAAATACTGAATGCCTTATTTTATGCTTCACATAAAGCTGTCCCTCTGGTCCTGATCGGCACGGATGCTGAAAAAGCATTTGATAGAATCGATTGGACATACATTAAACTGATCCTCTCGAAATTCCAGTTGCCTTTACAATACATAAATGCAGTGTTCTCTATGTATACAAATTCTTCAGCATCCGTGTCGGTCAATGGACTCTTATCCTCTCACTTTACAATAAGAAATGGTACGAGGCAAGGCTGCCCGCTATCCCCCCTCATATTCGTCCTGGTTATGGAATCTCTCCTACAAATTCTTAGACAAGACAAGGAGATCAAAGGTTTGAAGGTCGGACGTCAAGAATTTAAATTAGCGGCCTTCGCAGATGACTTATTGATCCTAACCACTAACCCCCATATTTCTATGCCCAGAATTCTGACAAAGCTCTCCCTATTTGGCTCACTATCTAACTTTAAAGTAAACCCCTCGAAATCTCAAATTCTCCACATAGGTCTTTCTCCCTTGAGTCTTTCCTCCTTATGGGCAGACTCCCCCTTCAATTGGCAGACCCAACGATTAACATATTTAGGTATCAAGATTTCTCCCAAATTGTCTTAACTATTTAATTTGAACTATAAACCCCTTCTAACATCTATACAAACCCAAATGGACTCAATTGACTACCCATACCTTTCTTGGTTTGGCAGAAAAAACATCCTAATGTCCTTAATTATACCCAGACTTACTTACTTAATGCAAGTACTCCCTATAGAAATCCCTAAATCCTTCTTTGTTTCTCTAAATAAGCTCATTCGAAAATTTATTTGGAATGGTAAAAACTCCTGCATCTCATTTCTCACACTTACAAGGTCCAAAGCTAAAGGAGGTATCGGACTCCCAGACCCGGAGGCTTATATGAAAGCCATACAACTCTCTCGAGTGGTTGATTAAATCAGAGATCCACCCCATAAATCTTGGCCCATAATAGAGAATGCATTCCTGTCCTCTCCCATCAGAGCCCTCCTATTGGCCGATAAACTACCTTCCTCACTTAGTACCATTCCAAACCCTCTCATTCGCAACACATTAAAAGTCTGGAAGGGTCTCTCACTCTTCTCCAAGAGTTTAAACCTGCCCTCCCCTCTTCTTCAGATAAGAGATGTTATTAATCTGGCTCCTAAAGACTTGAGAGATAGCTGTCCCCTGACTTTAAGATCTCTTGAAACTCCCATCTCCCAACTTCTAGACCCAAATGGGTGTATACTCTCTGACCCAGAAATCTGTAAAGTGCTGACCACACAGATCCATAACCCGGTCCTCATGCGCTTTATCAGAACCGAATCTCTCCTCCTTGCAAAAAAGACCCTCCCTTCCAACACTATATACTGGTTTGAAGAATTAATAAGCTGTAAGAAATATCCCTCTAAAACCATCTCCACAATATATAAAAATTTTATATCCCCCCTATAACACTCAAACCTGCAGTGATTGGTTTGTGGGAGAGAGATCTTCAGCGAACCCTGACACCTCTTGAAATTACTAAAGCCTTAATTACCCCTCACAAGATCTCCAGATGCGTTCGTATCCAGGAGAATAGTTACAAGGTCCTTATGAGATGGTACAGAACCCCCGATATAACATGCCTATATAAACCTAATGCTACTGATATATGTTGGTGCTGCTCCAAAACCAAAGGCTCGTTCTTTCACATCTGGTGGACATGTGAGCTAATTAATCCGTGGTGGCATAACATAATCAAACTAAGCAACCAGATCTGCCAGACTTCCTTCCCCTGCACACCAGATTTAGCATTGTTATCCTTGGGTATGAAAGGAGTCAATTCATCTAAGTCCTCACTCTTCTCACTTTTGATAGCCGCTGCTAGACTCCTATTACCGACCCACTGGTTGTCTTCGGAAGTCCCTAACTTGGAACACTGGATTAATAGGGTAGATCAGATCTACAGAATGGAAGAAATCTCTCATTGGGAATCTCACACTAGACACACCTTTCTCCAGATTTGGTCCCCTTGGAGAGGCTATAGGAACTTCTCTTAGAAACCTCCCCCCATTCCAATGTTTCTGGGCCAATACCTAAATTCTACTTCAAAGTCTCTCACGCGTACATCATGTCAGTCTTATGTCAGTCTTACTTCAGTCTTACTTCAGTCAGATTTTAGTGCTATCTTAGTACCCTGTCACAAAGTTAAACTAACTTAGTGTTAGTGTTATTGTTCTTTTTTATCTGACACTTGCCTTTATGTGGTCATACAAGCCTCTCTTTACATTTACAATTGCAAAGTATATATATGACTGTTAGCCATGGATACTGTATATGTATATCATTACACGTTATATAACAGTCAATGCTCTTTATTATGACTTTGAATGTAAAAATTGAAAAAAAAAACAATAAAAATTGTCAATATAAAAAAAAAAAAAAAGAATATTCAGGAGAAGCCGGGGTCATAAATACCAGGAGAGTCATAAAGTACCAAAGGAGTCAGCAGAGCATAGTCAGGAGGAAGCCGGGGTCAGAATACCAGGAGAGCAGCAAAGTACACAAGGAGCAGGCAGAGGATCGTCAGGAAATCAGCAGAACGTAAGTACGCCAGGTCATAAAAAATCACAGATGGAACCTAAATAACAGGCAACCTGTGGCCAGCAGGCTGCCTGTTTAAATACTGACCAGCAGGGGTCATGTGACGTGGCCAGTGTCACATGACTCACTCTGCTGCAAATGGCTGAGCACAGAGTGCCCAGCTCGATGCTCAGGCTTAATCTGGTTGCTGGGGGAACCGAGGCCACCGGCCGCGCTGAGGAGAGTAAGCGCATCACCGGCGCCCCGTGACAACAACGTTATCATTGAGGAGAAAGATGATAAGATTGTAGATTGGATGGCTCACTCACCCTTTCAGTCACAGCAGGATGACATGAAGGTCACTTCTGAGTCTGACATCATACATTGGAGCCTGGGGTCACAGCATTCCCCCTGCTCCTCCTCCTTGCAACCCCAGAGAAACCTGTCAGTGTCATTCTCTCTGTCTTCACTGCCCCATTCTAGTAGGGGGCCTTCTTTTTTTCCTAAGAAGCAACAACAAAACCTCACCACACACTCCAGCAAATAGTCAAGACGGTCTCCCAGTTAGAGACTTGTTTGAGAGCAGTCAGCATTTATACTGCCCTGAGGATGAGGTTCATGGGGAGGTGGGGACCCCATGCATTGCTGTGTTGGGCAAGGAAATAGTGGCACCTACAGCCACAGAATTGGCGGTGGGGCAATAGTAGTGACAGTGGCTGTCAAGGTAAATATAGAGCAGGGAAGCAGGAGTGGGTCCAAGGAGCCTACCATGAAATTATCATCTGATAAAAGTGGCAGGAAGGGTATGGACTCTGATAATTGTATGTTGGACAGGACCTGGGTCTGGGTGCTGAGGAGGAGGTAAAATCCGATGAGGAGGATTGTGGCAGCACAAGCAATATAGAGCAGAAGAGACGTGTAGCCAGAATCTCCCAAAGAACTGCCAGGTTGGAGACTAGTGATGCAACCAATATTGTCGGTGCAGAAGTCCCAGAATATTGCAGCGTACTCAAGTTGTGTGCAATAGGTGTTTCTGGGTGATGTAGTGCAATATACACTAACCTGGTACAGCTGACTCTCTGCAAGGGCAGGTATAGGTAGAAATAGTTCGTGACGCCAGTGCCAAGTAAACGGTGGCACGCCGTTTGCGGATGCAGGAATAAATTGAGGAAACGTAGTATTAAAACAGAACTCCAACTTTAGTAGTTTTCAAGCAGAGACAATATTGGAATCGCAGTTCCTTGGCATACAGTCGATTTTGCAATTCGGTCGATGCAGGCAATTCAGTTACAGCAAGGTGATTACAGAGTGTTGAACACAGGACTTGCAGCACGGGAGCTTGCACTCTAATTCTGTCTGATCCTGGAATATAGCATATCTTCACCAAGGCCCATTAACCTAGTTGTGGCTTTATATCCTCGGCTATAGCTTTAATAAGTACCTCCTCTGTCTTTCTGAGTACCTCTTGCTTTCCTGATCTTTGCTTCTCTGTCTCTCTCAACTTCTGGACACTTCCTCAGGCTCTAGAAACTTCTGAGCTGTGGTCTAGACTGACTTTTACTTCCCTGTCTGGGCCTTATATAAACTAGGGCTCTCTAGCTCCCTCTAGCGACTAGAAGCTGGAATGACACCCCTGCAGGCCTGTACATGCAAGTTTCATAGTAACAGGGAAACACATAGCATTGCATTACATGACATTTTATAAAACTGACATATACCAACTTCTCCATAATTAAGGAGGGACGACAGCACACCAAGTGACACTTTGGTAGTGACGGGTATTACAGTCCCCGTACACTACATACCCCACTGCTTTAAGCTGAGTACGACCTCGGACTCCATCATGGGTCGCCCAACTGGAATCTCTACCTGAAATAGAAAATAGAGACATGCATGCATACATACATGTAATTCATCTGCATTTACATTTACATCAGGTCCAATTGGCAAAAGTGAAGTGTGGTGACAAGGGGCGTCGTTCTCTTCTCTCAGGATAATGAATGGAACGGGGGCGCTGACCTGGCACAGCGTAACATTATAACCAGGATAGTCCATGACAATGAATAAGTCTATGATAGAACAGCAAAATAACGGAACTACCCAGGAGTTTCCCGTGGGTGTATCACAGGCAAGGGCTCACGTGGAGGAGTCCATTCTTGCGCACAAATGTCAAGTAAGGTATTGCCCGTGGCAACTGTTTGGGAGGAGACACCACCAGAATAATCAAAGTCTCCTAAACGGACTGGCGGACGTCCCCTGGTCATCCGGGTAGACCTTCTCAACACAGGGGTCTCCTCTTCCCTTAGCAACGAGGTAGAAGGGAGAGGAGCAACAGGAGGGTCTCCATCCGTGAGACCTCGGTCAGGAACAACTGGAACAACAGGAACAACTGGAACAACAGGAACAACAGGAACAACAATATCCGCGAGAGGGGGAACTGGATCCGGAGCATCTTGAACCGGCTCTGCTGGAGGTGAAGCTACAGTAGGTGCCGGAGCAGGCACCAGCAAGTTCAACCAAGGTGTCAGAAGCCAATGCATGGGATCAGCGTCATACCTCAGATTACTAACAGCCTGCATAGGATCCTCGGACTGTATGGCTGACTCTGACACCGGATATTCTGATCCAGAACTCTCGGCACTAGGTTCTGGCGTCAGGCAGAGTTTCAACCGGTTTCGGTGTACAATTTGGGTTCCCTTGTCTTCCCGGGTGATCTCATAAGTGTGAGTTCCAACATTTGGGATTGCAGTGACAACATAAGGACTTCGCTCCCACTTACTGTCCAATTTGCTGGTACGACGGTTATTCTTTAACCATACCACGGCCCCTATGGTCAAGGGTTCTGCATGGGCTGCCTGATCATAGTCTCTCTGCTGTCGGTCTCTAGCAAGGTCCATACGTTCCTGAACAATGGCTTTGGCTGCATCCAATCGCCTTTGGTGCTCAGCAACCCAGTCGGTGTTAGGTAATGGGTTAATGCAATCAGGCACATGTATGTCCAATGAATGATCAGCAGGCAATGTCCCTTGGCGCCCAAACATCAAGTAAAAAGGGGTATAACCGGTGGAACAATGTATGGTATGATTGTATGTGAACATGAGCTGTGGCAACAGACTGGGCCAATCTCCTCTGTTCTCAGGAGGCACGGCCCTCAGCATCTCTATCAAGGTCTGATTCATTTTTTCACATAATCCGTTACCTTGAGGATGGTAGGCCGTCGTCCGGATCTTCTTACAGTTGTGTAAGCGGCACAGTTCCTGGAACAGATGGGACTCAAAAGCAGGTCCTTGATCGGTGAGGATCTTTTCTGGACATCCATAGGGCAGGAGGAAGTGCTTCCAGAACATTTCGGCTGTAGTCTTGGCTGTCTGGTCTCTCACAGGCACTGCTACAACAAACTTTGTGAAATGGTCAATAATAGTCATGGCATAAGCATACCCTGAGCGACTAGGCTCCAGTTTTACATGGTCGATGGCGACAAGTTCAAGAGGACGGGTACTTACAATGGGTCTTAGTGGTGCCCTCTGATCATGGTGCTCACTTCGTTTCAAGGCACAGGCCACACACTCTCGACACCACTTTTCCATGTCTTCTCTCATGCCCACCCAGTAAAACCGCTGGCGGATAGTAGCCTCAGTCTTTTGGACCCCAAAGTGACCGGATTGATTGTGGTACATCTCCAACACCATACCTGCATCTCGTCGGGGTATGAGAATCTGGTGTACTCTTTCGTTGGACACTGGGTCTAGGCTTCTCCGTAGCAATAGGCCCTTTTGTATGAAGAGTTGATGGCGCTGTCTCCACAGTTTGATGAGCTCAGGATCTGCACTCTTACGCCGGATCCTCTCAGGGGCTCTGCCACTAGTAATGAAGTCCAACAACTCACCCAGCACTCTACTTTCAGACTGTAGTTTCACCCACCTTTCTTCTTTAGGTTCAGGCCTACTGGAGGGTGAAGGAACTGCAGCTCTGTTATTGGTAGCTCGAGCCTGATCCTGTTGAGCAAATTTGTTATAGAAAGCCGGCATCTCTACATCTTCCCAAGCATCTCGCACATCATCAGGAGCTGTCTCTGTGGGAAGCCTGGATAAAGCATCAGTGTTATCATTAGTACGTCCAGCACGATACTTTACAGAGAAATTATAGTTGGCAAGGCGAGAGGCCCATCTCTGCTCCAAGGCCCCCAATCTAGCTGTATTGAGATGTGCCAGAGGGTTATTGTCAGTGAATGCAATGAACGGGGTGGCGGCTAGATAATCCTTGAATTTTTCTGTCACCGCCCACACTAATGCCAGGAACTCTAGTTTGAAGGAACTATAATTCTGGTCATTTTTCTCAGCTCCTTTCAGGGAGCGGCTTGCATATGCTATCACTCTCTCTTTTCCCTCTTGGATCTGGGCTAACACAGCTCCCAGGCCTCGCTTGCTAGCATCAGTATAGAGATGGAAGGGCTTGCTATAATCTGGATAACCTAACACTGGAGGCTCGGTCAGTTTCTTTTTTAGCAATTGGAACGCTATCTCTCTTTTCTCATTCCACTCAATGGGCACAGGAGTTCTAGGACTCTTTTTGGGTTGCCCCCTCAAGAGCTCCTGGATAGGATCAGCTATTTGAGCAAAATGGGGGATAAAACGTCTATAGTAGCCGGCAAAACCCAGGAAACTCCTCACCTCTTTGACAGTAGTAGGAACCGGCCAATTACAGACAGCTGCCAATTTATCAGGGTCAGGTTGCACTCCCTCTCCGCTTACTATATGCCCCAGGTATCTTACTGCAGGTTTGAGCAGGTGACACTTGGATGGCTTTACCTTCAAGCCATATTTGATAAGGATTTCAAATACTTCTGCCAAATGTTTCAGATGGTCTTCATATGTTTTTGAATACACAATGACATCATCTAGATACAGCAGCACTGTTTCGAAGTTTTTGTGACCCAAACACCGTTCCATTAGTCTCTGGAAAGTTCCTGGGGCATTACATAGCCCGAACGGCATACAATTGAATTCGAACAGGCCCATGGGAGTAGTGAAAGCAGTCTTTTCCCTATCTGCAGGGGCCATGGGTACTTGCCAGTAGCCGCTGGTCAAGTCCAATGTGGAGAAATAGGCAGAAGAGCCCAGAGCAGTTAGTGACTCCTCAATGCGGGGCAGTGGGTATGCATCTTTGTGGGTTATTTGATTAATTTTCCTATAATCCACACAGAAACGGATACTACCGTCCTTCTTCTTTACAAGAACCAGGGGTGCAGCCCACGGACTACGGCTGTCCCGGATCACATTAGAGTCTTTCATCTCTTGGATCATTTCCTTTACAGTCTGATATGAAGTAGGTGGTAAGGGTCTGTATCTCTCCTTGATAGGAGGATGAGAGCCAGTAGGTATGGTGTGTTGTATGACACTAACCTCTCCATAGTCAGTAGCATGCTTACTGAAGGCCTGGTGGTGCTCCTTGACAAGCTGTAGAATCCCTTCTTGTTGATGTTGGGGGGTAGTCTCGTCCCCTACATGGAGCTCTTCCCACCAGGGCACTTGTGGCTGGGTCACCGGCGAACATCCGCTGACTGCAGCTGGCGGCTTCTCTGTCGCTGGAAGACGAATGATGTCTTGGAAGGACACCTGGGACAGCTGGGCAACACGGCAATGCTTAGTAAGCGCAACAGGATGATCACTCAGGTTAATCAGACGGACAGGTACTTTACCTTGGGAGACGTTCACCAGGCACTTGGCAGCTCTCACATAAGGGTAATCCTCCATCTGGATTGGTTCCACCAGGGCTGGATAATCTCGGCCTTGGACTCCCAGGACAGCACGACACCATAAAAGAGTTTGAGAATTAGGAGGCAAAGTCACAGGCTTAATATCACTAATCCTGGCAGTACAAATTTCTCCTTTCCCATTAGCAAACCTCTGCTGGGCACTTAACACGGTAATAGTCTTTTGAATCACCCTCCTGGATGCAGAGGAAGCAGTGGGCAAAGTCTGATGTAATACAGCAAGTATTTCTGAATAACAGTTTTTGAAGACATTGGTGCCTAGAATGACAGGATGTCCTCCTCTGTCACCGGCCTGTACTACGATCACTCCCTGTTGAGGCAGGGTTACTTCTCCCACCTGCAGGGTGGGTTCCCAGTATCCATGAACCTTTACTGGTTTGCCATTGCTGGCGATAATTTCCACCCAGGAGTCAGGCGGTTGGGTCAACTGGTTGGTGTCCCAGAACTTTTCAAATGCAGGCAGCTGAATAGTAGTGACCTGAGACCCAGTATCTAATAGGGCTTCAAAGGGGACCCCGTTGATCTCTATATTGATTTTAGGATGGGATCCTACATAACGTGGCATCCAATTTGGATCCTCTGGACCTAGTGTTCTACCTCCCGAGGGGTGGTCCTCAGCCTCAGGGGTTGCCCGTTTAACTGCCAGCACGTGGATTCTGTGTGTCCCAGCTTTTTGCAGTATGTACACACGGGCTTCTTGCGACCTCTATTACGCCTCCCAGGATCCCTGGGGTGAGTCTCTTGGTATGGAGGTGGGAACGGCCTAGGAGATGACAGGAACTCTTCTTCTGTCATTATGGTTTTTTCCCATTCCTCTATTTTTCTGCACACCTTCTCTAGACTTTTAGTGAGGTGATTTACTTGCTCTGTCAGCATGGCAATAGTATCAGTAGCTGACACTTGAACAGCTTGGCCGGCCTCAGCTCGGTTAGTGATAAGCGGTTTTGGCCTGCAGGCTGATGACTCAGGTGGGGCGCTCAACTCAGGAGATACTGTGGACCCCAGAATTTTTATAGCCAGTTCTTTAAAGTCCAGAAAGGCACTGTTAGGGTGCTGGGCGGACAGCATCTTTAACTGGGTCCTTATTTGTTCACTAGACACCCCGTTGATAAATTGTTCCCTCAGGGTCTGGTCCTGGTTATCAGCCTCTTTGGGATCTATCTGGATTACAGCCCCTAAAGCCTCCTGAAGTGATAGGGCATAGTCACGGAGGGACTCACCGGGCTTCTGTCTCTTGCCAAAGAAGTGCATCTTTATCTCTGAGGCAGTCCTAGTTTCAAAAGTGGCTCTGAGGCGGGTGAAGATCTGTTCTAGAGTACTCCGCTCAGTAGCAGGCCATGATAACACTTCCCTGCGGGCAGCCCCCTCCAGTTGCGCCAGCATGATTTCCATTTGCTGGTCGGCATTTATAGGGTATAATCGGAATAGTGCCAGCAACTTTTCTTCAAAGTCCCGTAGGGTATGGGTCTCTCCCCTGTAGCGGGGGAACCATGGGGCCCCGAAATAGTAGGGCATGGTAAAGGGCATCATGCTAGGGGCTGTAGGGTGATCAGGAGCCGCAAGCTCTCCTGGGGCCGGCTGCTCAGGCACTCCTGGCTCTGACATGGTAGTCTATTGAGAGGTGGCCGCTGGCGACTAAAGAGGCCGGTACACTCCCCTTCCCTCCGGTTACAAGTGCTTACCGGTATCGCCGGGCTTGCGCAGGTCCAGTCTCGCGAGGTTCCGGACGTCCTGAGCACCCGATGACGCAGGAGAAGCAGGGCCGCGGCGGTGCGATGATCAAGAGGGGCGGGACTCTCTGTGTCTTTGCAGGGATCCGCCCACGAAAGTCCTCAGCGGCGCGGGAAATATTACTCCAGGCAGCCGGTGGCCATCTTTAGCAAAACGCTGTCCATTCACTGACAGCAAGCAGGATTGTAAAAAGTCCACAAAACCACACTCCAATGTGGCGATTTTCTTCGTCTGTGTAGCGCAACACTGCACAGCGCTTTTTAGAGTTTTTTGGTACACTTTGGGTATGATTTTCAGTCCACAAAGTCCACTTGAATAAAACAGGAAAATTGTCACTTTGGTCACAGGGCAACGGTATAAGACACAAAGTTCACGCTTCTTGCACTAGAAAGCGTGCGTATCCTGTTCGTGACGCCAAAAGAGAGGTGCAGCGTACTCAAGTTGTGTGCAATAGGTGTTTATGGGTGATGTAGTGCAATATACACTAACCTGGTACAGCTGACTCTCTGCAAGGGCAGGTATAGGTAGAAATAGTTCGTGACGCCAGTGCCAAGTAAACGGTGGCACGCCGTTTGCGGATGCAGGAATAAATTGAGGAAACGTAGTATTAAAACAGAACTCCAACTTTAGTAGTTTTCAAGCAGAGACAATATTGGAATCGCAGTTCCTTGGCATACAGTCGATTTTGCAATTCGGTCGATGCAGGCAATTCAGTTACAGCAAGGTGATTACAGAGTGTTGAACACAGGACTTGCAGCACGGGAGCTTGCACTCTAATTCTGTCTGATCCTGGAATATAGCATATCTTCACCAAGGCCCATTAACCTAGTTCTGGCTTTATATCCTTGGCTATAGCTTTAATAAGTACCTCCTCTGTCTTTCTGAGTACCTCTTGCTTTCCTGATCTTTGCTTCTCTGTCTCTCTCAACTTCTGGACACTTCCTCAGGCTCTAGAAACTTCTGAGCTGTGGTCTAGACTGACTTTTACTTCCCTGTCTGGGCCTTATATAAACTAGGGCTCTCTAGCTCCCTCTAGCGACTAGAAGCTGGAATGACACCCCTGCAGGCCTGTACATGCAAGTTTCATAGTAACAGGGAAACACATAGCATTGCATTACATGACATTTTATAAAACTGACATATACCAACTTCTCCATAATTAAGGAGGGACGACAGCACACCAAGTGACACTTTGGTAGTGACGGGTATTACAGTCCCCGTACACTACAATATGCCAGAGCTAAGCCAAGTATGGCTGCTTCTATGTCTGTGCGAGTATCTCTTGTCAGGCAGTTTTTTAACCAAGCTGCTGGAAAATAACAGCATTGCCATGTGGGCAGTCAAACACAAATATAGGCACCAGAGCTCAATGGAATCACACGAAGAAGCAGCATAATTTGATCGAGTGGGAAAACAGGTGTGGGCCACAGCTAGGGCAACAAGAGTTTCCTCCTTCTCCTGGCTTCCTTTGCAGCAGCCAGACCACATCTACATGCAGTACGGTGTCAGTCTCATCATCATCAGTTACTGCTCCTCCTCCTCCGCTGTGTCGTCAGCCATCGATAACGGAATGTGTGGCCAGGAAACAACTTTACCGCTCTGAAATCTGATGGTACACAAGCTTAATTCCCACCTGGCCAAGTTACTGGTTGTGCAGTCACTGCTGTCATGGAGCTGATGGTGTGTGCTCGTCCTTGCTCGAAGATACCTAGCCAGCATTATTTCTCCTAATCAGTAATTCCTGCTTTGTACTGTCACATGGCAGACAGTGTGGGCTGCTTCTTGCAATTATCGCTGTGCTGTGAGCCACGGTGGACATTTGCATCAGATGTTATGAGCACGGACAATACATGTCTTTTATGGCCCACTGGGTCAATGTTTTTGAAGCAGCAGTGAGGCAGCACCTGAGCAACAAGGCAAAGTCCTTTTTAAACTTCCAAATTTTTAAACACCAGGCACTTACCTACCTCCTTCGCCTCTTCATCTATGGACATTGTGCTGTTACCAATAGCAGCAGGTCAAATTGTCTCTCCCACTCCACCTCCCTATCAAATGTGCCAAGTCAAGTGTTGCCATGTGGTGTTTGGCCTTGACTAAAATATCCTGCTGGCTGTCTCTCTCCCAACTCCAGCTGGGCAAAGTGGTCAGTGACAATGGCCGAAACTTAGTGAATGCGCTGAACCTGGGAGAAACAACACATGCTCCCCGCATGGTGCACTTGATTAACCTAGCTGTGTAACACTGTTTGAAAAAGAACACTGGCTTGTGGAAGGTGCAGGAGACTGTCATTTCATTTCAGCCATTTTTATGAGGAACTCTTTCCTTCATGGTACATTTGATTAACCTAGCTGTGAAACGCTTTAAAAAAAAAAGTACACTGGCTTGCGGAAGGTGCAGGAGACTGTCCTCCTTTTTCAGCCATTCTTATGTGGCAAGGAACTCTCTCCTGGACTTGCAGAGACAGAACAGTCTGCCATTACAGGGCATTCAAACTCAATGAAATTCTACTTTGCACATAGTAGAGCGTCTGTATGAGCAGCTTAAAGCCATGAATGATTTTGTGATACACCAAACCAATTCAGCAGGGAGAATGTAGTGTCAAGGTCAGGCAGTGGCAGCTCATCAGTGACAACTCTCACATGCTGAAGCCTTTTAAAGAGGCCACAAAATTTTTCAGTAGAGACAACTTTAGCATAAAAAATCTCACCCCCCTCATATTTGTCTTAGAACAGACACTCATGCTTATGCAGCAAGGGATGACAGAGGAAGAAGAGCAGCTAATGCATCTTGCTGTCTGCCTTGTAGCTGTTGGGAACTAGTGATGGACTAACATCGGCCTGGACGGTTCGCGATCGCGATCAAATGTTCGCAAACTGCAAGTTCACGGAGGGCCCCATTCAATTTAATGGCAGGCAAACCTTTAAAACCTTTAGCTCATATGTACACCCACCAAATACTTAGTAGAAGTGTACAAATAGTCCCACAACATGGACAGTGGCATACTAGAGGGGGATCAATGACAAAAATGCCAACAAAAAATATGTATCTTAATCAGGGGACATTTTTATGCATCTTAAAGGGAAATTCTCTGAAATGTGCCCTGTTAGAGCCTAGAAAATTTTTACTTTAGGCCACAGGATTACGGGCCTTAAAAATTAAAAATTATTCACCTGACATAAAAGAAATTCTGATTATGTGGCTTGAGGTACATTATGCGGTCAATGGATAAAATTTTTATTGTAGGCCAATGGACTACAGGCCCCAAACATTAGGCATTCACCGGACAGAAAAGATCAAGTGATGTGGTCGGAGGTATATTACACGGTCAATGGATATTAATTTTACTGCAGGCCAGTACAAATACAGGTCAAATACATATGTTTAAAAGAACTAAAAATATATAATTGGGTTAAAAACATGGCTAACGAAATCACTTCTCATTCAAAGAGTTTTCTTTATTTTCATGACTATGAAAATTGTAGATTCACACTGAAGGCATCAAAACTATAAATTAACACATGTGGAATTATATACATAACAAACAAGTGTGAAACAACTGAAAATATGTCATATTCTAGGTTCTTCAAAGTAGCCACCTTTTGCTTTGATTACTGCTTTGCACACTCTTGGCATTCTCTTGATGAGCTTCAAGAGGTAGTCCCCTGAAATGGTTTTCACTTCACAGGCATGCCCTGTCAGGTTTAATAAGTGGGATTTCTTGCCTTATAAATGGGGTTGGGACCATCAGTTGCGTTGAGGAGAAGTCAGGTGGATACACAGCTGATAGTCCTAGTGAATAGACTGTTAGAATTTGTATTATGGCAAGAAAAAAGCAGCTAAGTAAACAAAAACGAGTGGCCATCATTACTTTAAGAAATGAAGGTCAGTCAGTCAGCCGAAAAATTGGGAAAACTTTGAAAGTAAGGGTTATTTGACCATGAAGGAGAGTGATGGGGTGCTGCGCCAGATGACCTGGCCTCCACAGTCACCGGACCTGAACCCAATCGAGATGGTTTGGGGTGAGCTGGACCGCAGAGTAAAGGCAAAAGGGCCAACAAGTGCTAAGCATCTCTGGTAACTCCTTCAAGACTGTTGGAAGACCATTTCAGGTGACTACCTCTTGAAGCTCATCAAGAGAATGCCAAGAGTGTGCAAAGCAGTAATCAAAGCAAAAGGTGGCTACTTTGAAGAACCTAGAATATGACATATTTTCAGTTGTTTCACACTTGTTTGTTATGTATATAATTCCACATGTGTTAATTCATAGTTTTGATGCCTTCATAGTCATGAAAATAAAGAAAACTCTTTGAATGAGAAGGTGTGTCCACAGTTTCTCTGTGAGTGGAAATTCCTCTGCCAGCGCCCGCAAACGCAGAATGCAGCATTTCTCGAAGAAAGGCCTGTAAGTGCTGCATTCTGACAGCCCACTGCGTGCTGGTAACTTGTCTGCCATTTTGTTTTCAAGTAAATAGGCCACAGCACTCTTTTCATAAAATGGCAAAGGTGGGTGCACGTCCGGGTTATGTTCTATAGCTCCACCTCAAGATCTGTTAGTGTCATAAATATTGAGACAGCACTCCTTAAGTGATGATAATTAATGATTTTATTTCATATACTTCAGCCGGAATAAGTGGTATGTCAGTTGCAACGTTTCAGGCTTGATAATCGCCCTTCATCAGGCACTCTGAAGACCACACTGTGTGTACAGTGTTGTCAGCCATTTTGTGTTTGTACCGTGGGTCTAAGTACGTTGCCACCCAGTACTGGTCCTTGCCCTTTATGATTTTTATACGGGGGTCCCTCTTCTAACACTGGAGCATGAAGGCCCCCACAATACTGGAAGCGGTGGAGTGGCCTGGCTCCTGCTCATCGTCCAGGATAATGTCATCCTCGGTCTTCTCCCCCCAGCCACAGACAACACCAGGGATCCAAGAAAAGTTTAAAGCATGCTCTTCTTGCACCTCCTCCACCCTGGTACCTTCCTCCTCTGACTCCTCTTCAGACTCCTGGGAATTCCCCCTGGGAATTCATCCAGCATTGCGACTTCCTTATCTTCCTACTCCTGCTCCTAGACGACTTTATCAATGACACGACACAATGCACGCTCCAGAAAGGCGTAAGGTACAATGTCACTGATGGCGCCCTGGCTGCGACTGACCAGTTTGGTGATCTCGTCAAATGGCCGCAGAAGTCTGCATGCGTCGCGCATGAGCAGCCACTGGCGCGGTGGAAAAAAAACTCTCACCCTGGCCTCACTACCAAGGAGGGAATGGAATTGGAAACTCAACGAATCCTTGCTGAACAACAGAACTCGCCTCGATCAGGTCAGATCTCAACTAGAGATGTACTTTGAGATCAACACCTCCGCACACAGCACCTCACCCATTGAATGGGAAGCGCATAAGGCATATGTGAGAGGGTGTCTCATCTCTATTGGTACCAGGGTAAAAAAGGAATATCAGAAAAAGGTAGACTCCATACTATCTCAGATAATGTTGTTAGAGAAATTAGACAAACTATCCGCATGTAAACAAAAACAAGGGGAATTAGCAGAACTTAGACTCCAACTCAAAAATCTCTTAGCTCAGAAAATAAAGAAACAGATATTAAATTTTCAACATAAAGTATACGCGCATGGAGACAAGGGGGGCAAGTTGATGACCTCTTTGTTAAAAAAGACGAAAAATGTAACATATATACCCAAGATAAAACTATCCGACGATAGGGTTACTCAAGATACGCCGGAGATAGCAAGAGCCTTTCAACAATTTTATGAGGGTCTATATAACCTTAACAAATCAATGTCCCCAAATCAATCTGATACCAGACAGACACATGTTAGAGAATTTCTAAGCTACCTCAAACTTCCAACAGTTCACCAAACAGATATAGATCTATTATCCGCACCAATCACTCAGGAAGAAGTGTCCACTATTATAAGAAATTTCCCCCCTGGTAAGAGCCCAGGACCAGACGGTCTGCCCTTACTTTACTATAGAAGCTTTCAGGACATCCTAATTCCACGACTTACAGATGTTTGTAACGCACTGCTACAGGGAGGGTCATTGCCTAGACAGACACAGAAATCGTACGTAACTCTTATCCATAAAGATGGCAAGGACCCCCAGAACTGTGGAAGTTATAGGCCAATTTCCCTCTTGAACTTAGATTTGAAAATCTGGGCCAAAATACTTGCAACAAGATTAAATAAAATACTCCCTTATCTGATAGGCCCGGAACAATCAGGGTTTATTAAGGGCAGAGAGGGGAAAGATAACACACACAGGATCTTCCATGCTATTCAAGCAGCCAAAACAAAGAGGTTCCCATTGGCCCTGTTGAGCATAGATGCCAAGAAGGCGTTTGACAGGGTCAACTGGAACTTCATGAAGCTAACTTTAGAAAAATTTGCCTTTCCTGAGCCCTTCATACACTCAATTCTCACACTATACCAACAGCCGCATGCCAGACTAAAAGTCAACGAAACACTATCCCCAGTCTTCGAAATATCAAATGGAACAAGACAAGGGTGTCCATTGTCACCCTCTTTATTCATACTAGTGATAGAGACATTAATCCAGCTGATCAGACAGACCCAAGAAATTGAAGGAGTCAAACATAACAAGGGAGAACTAAAATGCACTGCTTTTGCAGACGATCTTTTATTCCTGGTGACTAACCCGGATAAAGGACTAGATCAACTGGTCAAAAAGATCGAGCTATTTAGCCAGATATCAGACTTCAAGGTCAATCACTCTAAGTCTGAAATATTAAATATCTCACTTCCCGACTCCAGAGCAACCTCTCTACAGAATAACCTCCCTTTTCACTGGACCAAGGGAACAATAAAATACCTAGGAATAAAGATCACTAAGAAACTGGATGACCTATTTAAATGTAACTACATTCCCCTTAAAAAGGACATCACACAACTTCTACTGAAGTACAACTTACCTTATCTGTCTTGGATGGGCAGAAAAATTGTGATAAAAACATACGTCTTCCCCAAGATTCTATATGTTAAACAACTGGTCCCGATACACCTACCAAAAACATTCTTCCTGGAGATTAGGAGACTTTTTCTGAGATTCCTATGGAATGGGAAGAAACCCAGGTTAGCTCATGATCTTCTGACAAGGAGTAGAAAAGACGGTGGTCTGGGACTCCCAGACATCTCGAGGTATTATCAAGCAACACAACTAAATAGATGGCTGGAGCTAGTAGACCCTCAAAGACAACCAGACGTATTAAAACTAATGCGACATAGTGTAGGGCCCACACTACAACAACTTCTCTGGTTAACTGACAAAAGTCAAACTAAGAATAAAGATATAGACCCCTTATTGAAAGGGGTAAGAGAGACATGGAAAGAACTAAGCAAAAAGGAAATAATAGAGATATCCACCAGGAAGTTTGGTCGTCATTAAAGCAAGTCAGACTGGGGGAGCTAACCCCTGACATAGAATCATCTATAATAAGCAAGTTACCAGAACGAATAAAAAACTCCGCTAGTTTTTTTCTCACTAGAGCATATATAGGAGCTGTGTGCGGAGGGTTGAGGGAGAGATCTGACTCAGTGAGACAACTGACAGAATTTGAAAAAACTCTTTTGTCCCCACTTCGCAAGCAGAGGAAAATTACAGCATTATACGCTTTATTAGGAACAGAGATTGAAAAAAAAAAAAACATTATATATTAGAGACTGGGAGAGAGAGCTTGACATCAATTTCTCAGACCAGGAACTCAAAAAGCTTCTAGCTTTCTCGCATGGATCATCGCCATGTATACGACTACAAGAAAATCATTTCAAGCTTCTTACCAGATGGTACAGAACTCCAGAGTTCTTACACAAATGTGGTTTGTCAGGTGACCGGATTTGCTGGAGATGCGACATTGGAGAGGGATCTTTATCCCATATATGGTGGTCATGCCCTCTAATCACCCCATTCTGGGAAGGCGTTAATAAGATAATAAATACAGTCTCGGCTATAGAACTAAAGATCACACTTGAAATGGTGTTCTTCTCACTTCCAACTGACATTTACAGACCATCCAGACGCAATTTAGTAACCCACCTTATAGCGGCTGCCAAATCTATCATACCTCTCCACTGGAGAGACGCAAACGCCCCCTCAATAAAAGAATGGGTTACCAAGGTAAATCAAATTTGTAGTTTCGAAGAAATGACAAGTTGGATCAACAGAAACCAGGAGAAATTTCTGAAAACCTGGCACCCTTGGAGGTCATGGAATGATGGGCAGTGATGTGAAATTAGCTGATAACCCCATATCATAACAAACCACTGATGAGCTAGAGTCATCTAACCGACACCCTGATCTAGATCTTGAGCTTAGTTCCTTAGTTCCTGAACTCATACACAGTTCTACTGAGCACTGAAATAGCTTAAACCTCGCTTACTATCTATCCCCCCCCCTCCACCCCCCCTCCTCTTCTTCATCTTTCTTCTCCTTCTATCTCCTCTCTCCCCCTTTCTTTCTTTATCAATATCTTTTTCTATCTTATCTTTTTTATGTATAAATGGCATATGGCCCATACAACCATGGTCCCCCTTGATACTTTGAGATACTTTGCTATGCAATTATTAGGTCTTTACTTAAAACCTCTAGGAGTCATATAGGGGACTGAGATCATTGCTATACCGCATGATATTACTTATGGATCTATAAAGATACGTCAAATAGTTAATATATGTAATGTATATGACCTGTGATATCAACTTTGTATACTACTATATATGGCCAAATGGTCATTGTTTGTTTTGAAAAATTCTTAAAAAAAAAAATTTACAAAAAAAAAAAAAAAAAAACTGTCCTGCCGCAGAGTTTGTACAGGTAGTTGTTAACTGCACGTTTCTGCTGGAGCAGCCTATCAAGCATATACAAGGTGGAGTTCAATCGCGTTGGGCTGTCACAAATCAGACGTCTAACGGGCAGGTGGTGTTGACGCTGAACATCAGCAAGGCGAGCCATGGCCGTTTACAGGGGCGGACTGACCGGTCGGGCACTTCGGGCACGGTCCGAGGGCCCGGGCGGGATGGGGGCCCGCCGCAGAATAATATTATTTATTATCAGCAGCGCAGTGGAAGAGTCTCTCCCTCCACCTGTGCTGCTGCTGCCGCGGCCAATAATAAGAGGGACAGGGGGAGGGGGTGTGGTCAATGAAGATAACTGAGCTGTTAATACAAATATAGGAGGCGGGTGCCGGAATCAAATAGCGGCACCCGACCTCTATGACAGGGAGCGGCACCTAAGGGGTTAACTGCCGCTGATCGCAGCTCCCTGTCATAGAGGTCGAGTTAATTTTTATTTATTTTTTTAACCCTCATTGGCACTTCCCACTGCGCCACCAATGTTTATATGTTTATTATACTAGGGAGGGGGGGCGCACTGCGCCACAAATGTTTATATTTTTATTATACTAGGGAGGGGGGCGCACTGTGCCACCAATGTTTATTATGTTGAGGGGGGGGGACGCACTGCGCCACCAATGTTTATATATTTATTATACTAGGGAGGGGGGGCGCACTGCGCCACCAATGTTTATATGTTTATTATACTGGGGTATTGGGGGGGACGCACTGCGCCACCAATGTTTATATGTTTATTATACTAGGGAGGGGGGGCGCACTGCGCCACCAATGTTTATTATGTTGGGGGGGACGCACTGCGCCACCAATGTTTATTATACTGGGGTGTTTGGTGGGGGGCGCACTGCGCCACCAATGTTTATATATTTATTATACTAGGGAGGGGGGGGCGCACTGCGCCACCAATGTTTATATGTTTATTATAAAAGGGAGGGGGGGGCGCACTGCGCCACCAATGTTTATTATGTTGGGGGGGGACGCACTGCGCCACCAATGTTTATTATACTGGGGTGTTGGGGGGGGGGGGCGCACTGCGCCACCAACGTTTATATGTTTATTATACTAGGGAGGGGGGGCGCACTGCGCCACCAATGTTTATATGTTTATTATACTAGGGGGGGGGGGACACACTGCGCCACCAATGTTTATATATTTATTATACTAGGGAGGGGGGGGCGCACTGCGCCACCAATGTTTATATGTTTATTATACTAGGGAGGGGGGACGCACTGCGCCACCAATGTTTATATATTTATTATACTAGGGAGGGGGGGGCGCACTGCGCCACCAATGTTTATTATATTGACCTTCTACTACGCATTCTGCATTAAAGAATGCTATTATTTTCCCTTATAACATGTTATAAGGGAAAATAATACAGTGAATAGACTTTCATCCTAGCAACCATGCGTGAAAATCGCACGGTCAACCGGAAGGATTGATCCGGCATTCAGGCAAATCTTCAGTTTTTTTCGCCAGAGATAAAACCGTAGCATGCTGCGGTTTTATCTTTTGCCTGATCAGTCAAAAAGACTGACCTGAAGACATCTTTTCCGGTATAGAGCCCCTGTGACGGAACTCTATGCCGGAAATGAAAAACGCTAGTGTGAAAGTACCCTAAAATATTAAGTTTAAATCCCCCCCCTTTCCCAATTTTACATATAAAATATATAAACAATAAATAAACATATTACATAGCGCTGCGTCCGAAAAGTCCAAACTATTAAATTATTAAAAAATATCTCCTATGCGGTGAGCATTCGCCATTTTTAGTCACCTTGTCACCCCAAAAAATAGGATAGGACTGTTCTATTATGGGCCGAACGTTTCATAAAATGCGAAATGCACGCAGCTTTTTTTTGGTGTTTTTTTTTTTTTGCACGGTATTGAGTATCGCAATACTTTTTTATGGTGACGAAAGCGAATCAAAACTTTGGTATCGAAACAACCCTACGCCAATCTGATCGGCGTAGCGTTGTCACGATACCAAAATTTTGATTCAGTTTTGATTTGGCGACTAAAAATGTAATTTGGCTCCTAAATTTTTCAGTTCAGGAGCCAATGGCTACTAGGTATTTTTTTTAGTCTGGAGCACTGTGCCCAGCACCCCGATTCCGAATGTTATGCTGGCCTGGTAATGGCAGCGGGGCCCGGTGCAGTCACTGTATTCTATTACAACCGGGCCCCGCTGCCATACTAATATTCATATGTGAACAACTTGAAATCCTCTGCGATCCTCTCCTCTGAGCTCTGTACTCACAAACTCAGTAGCAGGCCGGGCGGCAGCGCAACTCACTGACGTCACGCGCCTGCTCCTCCCACTTTATGAATGAAGCAGGAGGAGCAGGCGCGTGAGGTCAGTGAGTTGCGCTGCCGCCCGGCCTGCTACTGAGTTTGTGAGTACAGAGAGCTCAGAGGGAGAGGATCGCAGAGGATTTCAAGTTGTTCACATATGAATATTAGTATTACAGTGGGCGGGGCCCGGTGTAAAAGAATACAGTGACTGCACCGGGCCCCACTGCCATTACAACACCAGATGCCGGCCCCCAGACCCTGTATTGGGGGTCATTCACTCACAGGGACACTGTTATAGGGGGATCTGTGGATGACACATATATAGCATAAGGTGCTATATATGTGTCACCCACAGATCCCCCCCCACAACACCCCCACCCACAGACCCCCCACAACAGGGCCACCCACAGAGCCCCCACAACAGTGCCACCCACAGAGCCCCCACAACAGTGCCACCCACAGAGCCCCCACAACAGTGCCACCCACAGAGCCCCCACAACAGTGCCACCCACAGAGCCCCCACAACAGTGCCATCCACAGAGCCCCCATAACACCTTTTGGTTCAAAATATTTTTTAATTTGGCTATTCCCCACCCCTCTTGTAATTGTTCCGCTACTTGTGGGCTGCGGGGGAATAAGTTCAGTCACTTCGGTGCGCAATCCCGTCCTGCAGCACGTGATCCCGCAAGACCCGCCGCTGTAGGTCACGGGTCTCGTGGGATCACGCGCCGCAGGATGGGATTGCGCACCGAAGTGACTGACATTGAATCAATGCTTTCCTATGGGGAAAAATCTGACCCTGGAGGTCATCATGCAGAGTGTGAGGACGTCGAGCGTCAGATACCAGACCAAAGGTCTGTTTTACTCCAGGAAGCCCTCAGGTGGCTGCCAGCCACTAGAGGCTGACTTATTGCTGGAACGTAAACAATGCAGTTTCTCTAGAACATTGCAGCTTGATTAGCAAAAGGGACACTGTACCCAGACCACATCAATGAGCTGAAGGGGTCTGGGTGCCTTTTGTGTCGCTTTAACTTTGAAATCTTATTAAAGATTGTGTAGGGTGTGGCTGGAGGCGGGGCATGGAGGCGGGACAAGGGTGGGGCTTGCAGCAGAACATTGGTGGGGCCTGTAAGGGGGCCCTTGATTTATTTTGCCCGGGGGCCCTGAGGGTTCTCAGTCCGCCCCTGGCCGTTTAAGATCTTCTAAAATGGCCAGAGATTTTCCTGGTCTGCTGCAAGACGTCCTGTACTATTTGGCAACGAATCGCTGCACGACTAAGTTCAGGACGTGTGTCATTTTGCCCTGTTTCAGCCATCTCAGCAGATTGGCTCCGTTGTCGCACACCACTTTACTGACTGTCAATTTGAGCGGGATTAGCCACTGATCGGCCTGTGACTGTAAAGCTGAAAGGAGTGCAGGACCAATGTGGCTCTTGGCTTCCAGGCACAACAGCCGCAGCACAGCATGGCAACGTCTCACCTGGCATTTAGGTTCTGGGGAGCTTGGGGGGCGCAGCAGAAGAGGCGGTAGCAGTGGAAAAGGAGGAGTCAGCCGAGGAGGATGGAGTAGGAGGAGGAGGAGGAGGAGGAGGAGAAGAGGCAGGCCTGCATGCAATACTTGGCGGTAACACCAAATCCACACGGGTGCCACGGGTTGCATGCTTGACCGCCGTCAGAAGGTTCACCCAGAGGGCAGTAAAAGTTATGTACCTTCCCTGCCCATGTTTGCTAGACTACGTGTCTGTGGTTAGATGTATCTTGGCACCGACTCTGTGTGCCAGAGATACATTCACTTGCCGCTGAACGTGGCCATATAGATCCGGGATGCCATTCTGGGAGAAATATTTCCTTCCAGGGACCTTCCATTGTGGTGTGCCAATGGCCACTAATTTTCTAGAGGCCTCAGAGTCGACCAGTTTATATGGCAGTAGTTGGCGGGCTAGCTCTGACAAGCCAGCGGTCAGCCATTGGGTAAGAGGGTTATCCGGCATCCTCATCTGTTTTGCTCGAACATTTGGGCCACGGAAGCCTGCCTTTTGCCAGATAAACGCGAGGACAGCACGGTGGAAGGTGGAGTGGAGGACAAATAGGAGGAGAGAGGAGAAGGAGAAGAGGCAGGACGTGGAGTGCCGGGAGTGTGGCTTTGTGGGTTTGGACGGTGTTGCTTCCATTGGGCTCAGTGATGGGAAGCCAGGTGCCTTCTTTAGGCGGTCAGCCCTATGTGAGTGTTGGGCTTACCGAGACTTATGCGTTGACAGCACAGGCTGCAGATGGCAGCACTATTGTCAGCAGGGGACACATTAATAAAAGCCCACACTGCAGAGCAATGTGCCGGTGTCCTGGGAGCGCAGATGTGACCGTGCATGGTGGATGTCTCGTTCCAGATACATTAGCAGTCTGCTTTTGCCTCCTATGCACTGTAAGTTCTGCCTGCTTCTCCTCCTTCTCCTCCCTATCTGCTGCTCCGTCTCTCCCTCTGAACTTACCTTCTCTTTCTCTCTTGTGGGCACCCACGTGACGTCCATCGACAAGTCATCATCGTCACCTTCATCACCACTGACATTAGAGATCTCGAAGTAGGCAGCAACAGTGGGGATCATCCTTCTTGGGCTGATCTGGGTACTGTCGTCAGACTGCTGGGTGACGACCGTTGATACCTCCTCTTCCTGATCCAATGCCAAGAATGGCTGAATCAGTAAGGTCTTGTAATGGATGGGAAAATAATTCCTCTGAATCGAGCAGTGGTGGTGGTGTCTTTAGGGGTGCACACAGCATAGAGTGAAAAGGGTGCAGATAGAGAGGATGAGGAGGGTGCAGAAGCGGAAGTGTCACGGGGTTCCGAAGGTGCACTCGGTCCCCCATTGCCCGCAGAACTGTTGCTTAGCTTTTGGAATGAGGTTCTGTGTTTGACCTCATTCCCAGGGCGGCTTTACTAGCTGGGTGGCTCCTTGCTCCTAAGTCTGCCTTGAGCGCCGAGCTGATCACTCGGTGCTCGACTGGTTGGTCTGTCGGTCATGTGACGCTGGCCACGTCACATGACCCTCACTCCCCACTATAAATACAGGCAGCCTGCTGGCTACAGGTTGCCTGTTAATTTCTAGGTTCCTGGTATTTGTTGGACTGCTGAATACTTACCTGATCCTGTTCCTTGACCATCCTTTTGCCTGATCCTCCTGTACTGCGCATCCGTCCTGGTATTGTGACCTCGGCTCCCACCTGACTACTCTCTTAGGACTCCTCTTGTACTTCTCTGCTCTCCTGCTATTTATGACCCCGGCTTCTCCTGACAATTCTCTGCTTGCTCCATTTGTACTTTGCAGCTTTCCTGGTATTGACTCGGTCCGTTCACGTCCTGTAGTCTGTCTGTCTGTCATCCCTGCACTTACTCCAAGTTAGGGATTGCCGTCCAGTTGTCCCCTGTCATTAGGACTCGTGAGGCAAGTAGGCAGGGCCAGGGGTAAGGGTGGAGCGCAGTGGTCACTTCCCTCCCCCCTGTGTGTGTGTGTACGCGACCGTTGCAGATTAACAGGCCCAATAACCACTGTATTTTGAATCCTCTGGTGACCCTGACTGACTATGTCTCTAATCTGACGCAGATGGTGCAGGAGTTAGGGGAAAAACTCAGCTCTTTTGAGTTAGGGCAAGGCTCTTCCACTCCTCAGGCCTCCAGTCCGCATTTTGAGCCCCAGATTAAGCTCCCAGAAACCTTTTCTGGAGACCGGAAGAAGTTTCTCTCTTTTAAGGAGAGTTGTAAACTTTACTTCCGTTTGCGCCCCGTGTCCTCTGGCCCCGAGAGTCAACGCGTGGGCATTATCATTTCCCGATTACAGGGTGATCCCCAGGACTGGGCGTTTACCTGCTCTTTACCTGCTGGCGCCAGTTGTTTATATTCTGTGGAGGGGTTCTTTCAGGCCCTAGGTACCCTCTATGATGAACCAGACAGGGCTCTAGTAGCCGAGACGGCTCTAAAGGCACTGGTTCAGGGCAATTTACCAGCGGAGGATTATTGCACCCAATTCAGAAGGTGGTGTGTCCCCTCAGGATGGAACGAACCAGCCCTGAAGAGTCAGTTCAGGTCAGGTCTGTCTGATAAATTAAAGGATCTTCTGGTCAGTTATCAACTTCCAGAGACCTTAGAGGAGATGATGACCCTTGTTGTCCGACTTGACCGACGGGTTAGAGAGAGACGACAGGAACAACAGTTCTCTTCCCAGATGGTGGTCCAGCCAGAGGCCTATCCCAGAGACAATGCTGAGGTCTCCACCGAGGAACCCATGCAGGTTGGCATGACCCGAGGGAATCTTCGCCGCAGACGTGGAGAATGCTTTTACTGTGGAGATTCTGACCATTGGATAAACCAGTGTCCTAAGAAGGTCCTCTCTGTCAAGTCTCCTAAGGCAAGGCAACCTAAAGACCAGGTACACCCTGAATTTTCTAAATGTAAGCTTTCGGTACCCATTACGATTTCTCTGGGAGTAGATAAATGGGCGGGTAAGGCCTTCATTGATTCTGGCTCAGCGGCTAGCTTTATTGACTCTGAGTATGCTGTTAGATTGGGTATTCCTATGTTTGCCTTACCAACTCCTATCCATGTCATGGCTATTGATGCTACTCCTCTTATTGGTGGTACGGTGAGCTTATGTACCTCGGAGATTTCTCTAACCGTGGGTGTGTGCCACTCAGAGAGATGTTCGCTTCTAGTCCTGGAGAACCTACCTGCTGAGGTGGTACTAGGGTTGCCTTGGCTCCGACTACATAACCCCACTATAGATTGGTCCAATGGGGAGTTGGTGAGATGGGGGCCTAAGTGTGACTCGTGCCTGTCCGTGGTACAGGCTGGGGTCTCAGTAAAGTCTGATACTTTACCCTCTGTTGTTAGAGAATATTCTGATGTATTCTCATCACCAACCCCAGAGGTTCTACCCCCCCATAGACCTTATGATTGTACCATAGAGCTAGTAGAGGGGGCCAAGTTTCATAAAGGACGAATTTATAATCTTTCTATGCCCGAACGCAAGGCCATGGAAGATTATATTAAGGAGAGCCTTGGTAGAGGGCATATTAGACCTTCTGTCTCTGTCTCTCCTATGGGGGCGGGGTTTTTCTTCGTTAAGAAAAAAGATGGTGGTCTTAGGCCATGTATCGATTACCGGAGATTAAATAAAATCACTGTCCAGAATAGATACTCCCTCCCATTGATTCCGGATTTATTTATCCAGGTCCTGGGGGCAACCTGGTTTTCCAAAATTGACCTGAAAGGGGCATACAATCTAATCCGAATCAAGGAGGGAGACGAATGGAAGACGGCGTTCAATACTCCGGTAGGACACTTTGAATATCAGGTGATGCCTTTTGGACTCAGCAATGCCCCAGCTGTGTTCCAAAACTCCATGAATGACATTCTTAGGGAATTCTTAGGTAAATTTGTTATTGTCTATCTTGACGACATTTTGATATTCTCTCGTGACTTCGAATCCCATGTGTCTCATGTTAGACAAGTATTAGAGGTGTTGAGGGAGAATCAGCTATCCGCTAAACAAGAGAAATGTGTCTTTGGTGTGCAGGAGATTCTGTTTCTAGGGCATGTTCTGACTCCTCACGCCTTCAAGATGGATCCTGGTAAGGTACTAGCAATTAAGGAATGGGTAAGACCTTCATCCTTAAAGGCCTTACAACGGTTCTTAGGTTTCGCCAATTACTATCGTAAATTTATTATGAATTTTTCCGTAATTGCTAAACCGTTGACCGACCTTACTAAGAAAGGGGCGGATTTGGAGAATTGGTCTACTGAGGCCATTTCTTCATTTGAAAAATTAAAAAAGGCATTCAGTAGCGCTCCCATTCTGATCCAGCCTGATCAGGAGAAACCTTTTATTGTGGAGGTGGATGCGTCCGAGGACGGCGTAGGAGCAGTCCTTTCACAAGGTCCTGCTAGCCTCACTAATCTGAGACCATGTGCCTTCTTCTCCAGGAAATTCTCTCCCACGGAGAGAAACTACGACATAGGGAATAGGGAGCTGCTGGCCATTAAATGGGCATTTGAGGAGTGGAGGCATTTTCTGGAGGGGGCAAGGCATTGTGTAACTGTTGTCACTGACCATAAAAACCTTATGTTTCTCGAGTCTGCTAAGAGGTTGAATCCCCGTCAAGCCAGATGGGCTCTGTTTTTTACTCGTTTTGATTTTTCCATCACGTTCAGGCCGGGAAGTAAAAATGTGAAGGCGGACGCATTATCTCGGAGCTTCCAGGCTTTTCAACCTACTGGGGTACCACCTGAATCCATCCTACCAGCAAAAATCTTCTTAGCAGCTCTTACCCAGGATATCTCGGCTCGCATTAGGTCGGAACAACATCTGGCACCGGTATCCACCCCAACAGATAAGTTGTTTGTTCCCGTACAATTTCGTCTCCAGCTGTTGGGTGAGTGTCACGATTCTGCCTTTTGTGGACATCCGGGTGTTGAGGGCACTAAGGATCTGGTTTCTAGATCTTATTGGTGGCCCACTCTAACTAGGGATGTCAAGTCCTATGTGTCAGCCTGTGAGGTTTGTGCCAGGTCCAAGACACCTAGGACTCGCCCTGCTGGTAACCTACGACCCCTACCCATTCCCAGTAGACCCTGGTCCCATATCTCGATGGACTTTATAACTGACCTACCGCTGGCGGAGGGTAAGACTGTAGTGTGGGTAGTGGTGGATAGGTTTAGCAAGATGGTCCATTTCATTCCCCTGTCTAAACTCCCGAATGCCAAAACCCTGGCGTCTATTTTTGTGAAAGAAATTGTTCGATTGCATGGTATCCCGGAAAATATTGTTTCGGACAGGGGTGTGCAGTTTGTGTCCAAATTCTGGAGGGCCTTCTGTCAAAGATGTAAAATTTCGTTGTCTTTTTCTTCCGCCTACCATCCTGAGAGTAATGGGCAGACTGAACGCCTTAATCAGTCTGTGGAACAATTCCTGAGGTTGTATGTTGCTGATGACCAGCAATTATGGGTCAAATTCCTTCCGTTGGCTGAATTTGCTCTGAATAACCGTGTCAATTCTTCTGCTGGGGTCTCCCCTTTCTTTTGTAACCATGGTTTTCATCCCCGTTTTCATTCTGGGTCGTCCGTCTCCTCCTCTAACCCTGAAGCTGATAAACTCTCCTCCGAACTGTGCACAGTTTGGGCCCGGGTTCAATCGAACCTAGAAAAGGCTCAATGTTCTCAAAAACTCAAGGCCGATAGGAGACGTTCAAGGGGGGTAAACTTTCAGGTTGGGGATAAAGTATGGTTGTCCTCCAAGAATCTATCTCTCAAGGTAACTTCTAAAAAATTTGCTCCTCGTTTTATTGGACCATATAAGATCACGGAAGTGATTAACCCGGTATCTTTTAGGTTGGAGCTGCCTGAGTCATTCCACATTCATAATGTGTTCCATAAATCTCTGCTTAAAAAATATTTTGAACCGGTAGTACCATCAAAAGCCTCGCCTCTGCCAGTTCTTGTTAATGATGCTGTCGAGTATGTGGTGTCTAAAATAGTGGATGTCAGGAAAGTGCGTAATTCCTTGCAGTACCTGATTCACTGGAAGGGGTATGGACCTGAAGAGAGATCTTGGGTACCTGCCAGGGAGGTTCATGCTCCTAGACTTGTTCGTAAATTTCATTTAGAACACCCTGAAAAGCCATCGCCTGAAGTCTTGGGTCCGGTGGCCCCTCGTAAAAGGGGGGGTACTGTCACGGGGTTCCGAAGGTGCACTTGGTCCCCCATTGCCCGCAGAACTGTTGCTTAGCTTTTGGAATGAGGTTCTGTGTTTGACCTCATTCCCAGGGCGGCTTTACTAGCTGGGTGGCTCCTTGCTCCTAAGTCTGCCTTGAGCGCCGAGCTGATCACTCGGTGCTCGACTGGTTGGTCTGTCGGTCATGTGACGCTGGCCACGTCACATGACCCTCACTCCCCACTATAAATACAGGCAGCCTGCTGGCTACAGGTTGCCTGTTAATTTCTAGGTTCCTGGTATTTGTTGGACTGCTGAATACTTACCTGATCCTGTTCCTTGACCATCCTTTTGCCTGATCCTCCTGTACTGCGCATCCGTCCTGGTATTGTGACCTCGGCTCCCACCTGACTACTCTCTTAGGACTCCTCTTGTACTTCTCTGCTCTCCTGCTATTTATGACCCCGGCTTCTCCTGACAATTCTCTGCTTGCTCCATTTGTACTTTGCAGCTTTCCTGGTATTGACTCGGTCCGTTCACGTCCTGTAGTTTGTCTGTCTGTCATCCCTGCACTTACTCCAAGTTAGGGATTGCCGTCCAGTTGTCCCCTGTCATTAGGACTCGTGAGGCAAGTAGGCAGGGCCAGGGGTAAGGGTGGAGCGCAGTGGTCACTTCCCTCCCCCCTGTGTGTGTGTGTACGCGACCGTTACAGGAAGGCTGAGTGAGCCACTCAACCAAGTCCGGTGAGTCCTTTGACGTAATTGCACGCACCTGATGCACTTGCCCGACCCCTACCACCCCCGGCGGAATGGCCTTGCCCTTCCTCTGCCTGTCATTTTCAAAATTACACTGTGACAAAAGTCCCTCTAGAAGAGCAGTATTTGTGGAAGAAGGTTTATCACACCCCTGCTTTAATCACTTTTTTGGGAGGGGCAACTGGTATATCACACCAGTTGAAATTATTTGTTCCAATAGCATTTGTCACTCTGTATAGCTGAGGTAACTCAGCAAAACCACAAACAAATGCTGCACTACCCAAATGCACTATATAGAAATTATATAATTGGTATATCAAACCCTTGCTTTAATCAGTTTTTTCGGTGGGCAACTGGTATATCACACCAGTAGAAATGATTTGTTCTAATAGCGTTTGGCACTCTGTGTAGCTGCCGTAACGCAGCAAAACCGCAAACAAATGCTGCACTACCTAAATGCACTGTATAGAAATTATATTATTGGTATATAACACCCCTGCTTCAATCAGTTTTTTGGGGGGGCAACTGGTATATCACACCAGTAGAAATTATTTGTTCTAATAGCGTTTGTCACTGTGTAGCTGCGTTAACTACATTTATAAGGTAGGGGGTATGTCCATGTGCTGAAATGTCTCAATTGGCTGTCCTGTACCACCTGATGGATGTGTCATGGTTCAAAGTTCTTCACAATGTAAAAGAATTTGGCTCCGGCGGACATTGCCATATGTTCGTCTGTTCGGCGAACCGCAAAAAAGCAAAGTTCGCCGTGAAACAACTGCCGGGCAAACCGCAAGGCCATCTCTATTGGGGACCCACAAGGAGAAACTCCAAGGAGGAGGAGGAGGAGGATGAGGAGCTACTACTGGAGGAGGAGAATGAGTCGTACGCTGAGGAGCAGGAGGATTTTCATGACGATGACAATAGCCACATGTCCATTCTACCCATGTTAAGGCATCATTTTTGGAGGTTTGGTCCCAATATGCCACTCTTTTTGGTGACAAGTAGCACTCATACGTGTTATGTACGCAGGTATTCTGCCCCCCTGAAGGCATAATTTTGGACGCTTGGTCTCACAACAAGCCACCGTTTTTCCCATAACACTGTGTTTAAACACCATCTGCCCCTGATAAAGGGCAATTTTTGGAAGATTTGGAACACCATCAGCCCCTGATAAGGGGCGATCTTTGGAAGATTTTCTCTTCATTTGCCCCCCACCCATTCCTTGCTTTTACTCATTGCTCTCTTATATAATATACTAATAAGGACCACTACCTCATTTACATCACACACAGTGACCATAATGTAAAACTAGCAACATATTTCTGTACACGCTGCATCGATTATACCTTCTATGTCTCATACCAGTACACTGCACTGTATGTGTGTGTGTATATATATATATATAGTTATGAGCCTCCTATTGGATAATTACTGCATGAGCGATTATCTTTCAGCTGGCAATAAGTTATTTAAACCCAACTGATGCAATGAGTTGCTTCTCATTTCTTAAACAAGCATTTCGAAAGACACATCTCGTGGTTGTGGAAAAGATGTTAGTCTGTTTGAGAAGGGTCAAATCATTGGCATGCATCAAGCAGAGAAAACATCTAAGGATATTGCAGAAACTACTAAAATTGGGTAAATAACTGTCCAACGCATTATTAAAAACTGGAAGGATAGTGGGGACCCATCGTATTCGAGGAAGAAATGTGGCAGGAAAACAATCCTGAATGATCGTGATCGGCGATCACTTAAACGTTTGGTGAAATCAAATTGAAGAAAAACAACAGTGGAACTCAAGGCTATGTTTAATAGTGAAAGTAAGAGCATTTCCACATGCACAATGTGAAGGGAACTCAAGGGATTGGGACTGAACAGCTGTGTTGCCGTAAGAAAACCACTAATCAGTGAGGCAAACCAGAAAAAAAGGCTTCAATTTGCTAGGGAGCATAAAGATTGGACTCTGGAGCAATGGAAGAAGGTCATTGTCACGGATGGTGTTGCAGAAAGCTGGAACTTATAAATAAACATCCGACTGGCTTGATCCCAAACTAAGGAGCATATGGGTGAGCCCTATAAAACCCCAAGAGCTCTCCCTGACTGCTATGCCCATGCAAAGGTCTTTATGGTAGACGATGGCATGCCCACGTACCTTATACTATGCGACACCTGAAAACCCTAGAATAGTGAGGGGACACGACCACCGGCTCCCTGCACTAAATACGGACGGAGTCAGGGTCACCTACAATCAAGCCAGCAAGGAAACACAAATAAAGGAAACAGACTTATCTGAGGAATCAGGAGAAGCAGCATCCAGCAGTGAACAACTCATCCAGGAAGAAGTATAAACCGCAAAGTGAGGCAGTATGGGAGGGAATATAAAGGGAGACAATCAGTGCAAATAGGTGACAGCTGGGAGAAGGAAAGGAGATGACAAAGTGAAACCAAAACAAAGAACGTCATGCAAGAGGTAGCGAAGAACGTCTAACAGACCTTCTCACAGAGCTGGCGGTGACAGTCATGTGGTCTGATGAGTCCAGATTTACCCTGTTCCAGAGTGATGGGTGCATTAGGGTAAGAAGAGAGGCAGATGAAGTGATGCACCCATCATGCCTAGTGCCTACTGTACAAGCCTGTGGGGGCAGTGCTATGATCTGGGGCTGCTGCAGTTGGTCAGGTCTAGGTTCAGCAACAGTATGTGCTCCAAGAATGAAGTCAGCTGACTACCTGAACATACTGAATGACCAGGTTATTCCATCAATGGATATGTTCTTCCCTGATGGCACGGGCATATTCCAAGAAGACAATGACAGGATTCATCGGGCTCAAATTGTGAAAGAGTGGTTCAGGGAGCATGAGGCATCATTTTCACACATGGATTGGCCACCACAAAGTCCAGACCTTTGCCCTATTGAGAATCTTTGGTATGTGCTGGAGAAGGCTTTGCACAGCAGTCAGACTCTACCATCATCAATGCAAGATCTTGAAGAAAAATTAATGCAACACTGGATGGAAATAAATCTTGTGACATTGCAGAAGCTTATCGAAACAATACCACAGCGAATGCGTGCCGTAATCAAAGCTAAAGGCTTTTTTTGGTGATGACTTTTTTTTTGGACAGGCAGTGTATATACAATTACAAGGAAAAGTATGTGAATCCTTGGAATGATATGGATTTCTGCACAAATTGATCATAAAATGTGATCTGATCTTCATCTAAGTGTCACAACCAGACAGTTGAGAAGCTCTGACAGGAGCTTTCCAGATCCTCCTCCTTGAGTTTCTTTGTTTTGGTTGAGTTCCTCATCTCGTTAGTCTATCTCAGCTGTCATGCAGTTGGACTGATTGCTGCCCTTTAAGTTCCTCCCCAGAATGCAGTAGTGTGCGGCTTATACAACTTCCTGGAGTGTGTGTGCATGCTGTTCCTAGTTCCAAGTCCACAGTCCCCAGTCGTCTGCAAGATAAGTTCTGTTTATGTATTTATGATTTTCTGTTTTCTGGATCCAGGTGACCCTGACTCCCTCCGTGTCTGTGTAGGGAGCCGGTGGTCGTGTCCCCTCACTATTGTAGGGTCTTCAGGTGTAAGATAGTCGAGGTACGTGGATATGCGCCCATCCACCTTTTGGGGTGGTCGCATAGGCTGAGCAATAAGGGAGAGCGGCAGGTCTCTTGCAGGGGTCTCCCTTTTGTTCCTTAGTTGTGGATCCAGTGAGTCATTGTTATTGTATTGTCTTGTTTCCTGTACACCATCTGTGACACTAAGTCACAACAATAGACAATCACAGTCTGCTTAAACTAATAACACACAAAGAATTAAATGTTACCATGTTTTTATTGAACACACCATGTAAACATTCACAGTGCAGGTGGAAAAAGTATGTGAACCCCTGGACTAATGACATCTCCAAGAGCTAATTGGAGTGAGGTGTCAGCCAACTGGAGTCCAATCAATGAGATGAGATTGGAGGTGTTGGTTACAGCTGCCCTGCCCTATAAAAAAAAACAAAAAAAAAGAAACACGTTCTGGGTTTGCTTTTCACAAGAAGCATTGCCTGATGTGAATGATACCTCTCACAAAAGAGCTCTCAGAAGACCTACGATTAAGAATTGTTGACTTGCATAAAGCTGGAAAGGGTTCTAAAAGTATCTCCAAAAGCCTTGCTGTTCATCAGTCCACGGTAAGACAAATTGTCTATAAATGGAGAAAGTTCAGCACTGCTGCTACTCTCCCTAGGAGTGGCCGTCCTGTAAAGATGACTGCAAGAGCAAAGCGCAGACTGCTCAAAGAGGTGAAGAAGAATCCTAGAGTGTCAGCTAAAGACTTACAAAAGTCTCTGGCATATGCTAACATCCCTGTTAGCGAATCTACAGTACTGGCAAAATATTATCTGTTGACAGATGAAACCAAAGTTGAGTTGTTTGGAAGAAACACACAACACTATGTGTGGAGAAAAAGAGGCACGGCACACCAACATCAAGACCTCATCCCAACTGTGAAGTATGGTGGTAGGGGAATCATGGTTTGGGGCTGCTTTGCTGCGTCAGGGCCTGGACGGATTGCTATCATCAAAGGAAAAATGAATTCCCAAGTTTATCAAGACATTTTGCAGGAGAACTTAAGGACATCTGTCCACCAGCTGAAGCTCAACAGAAGATGAGTGTTGCAACAACCCAAAGCATAGAAGTAAATCAACAACAGAATGGCCTAAACAGAAGAAAATACGCTTTCTGGAGTAACCCAGTCAGAGTCCTGACCTGAACCCGATTGAGATGCTGTGGCATGACCTCAAGAAAGCGATTCACACCAGACATCCCAAGAATATTGCTGAACTGAAACAGTTCTGTAAAGAGGAATGGTCAAGAATTACCCCTGACTGTTGTGCACGTCTGATCTGCAACTATAGGAAACGTTTGGTTGAAGTTATTGCTGCCAAAAGAAGGTTCAACCAGTAATTAAATTCAAGGGTTCACATACTTTTTCCACCTGCACTGTGAATGTTTACATGGTGTGTTCAGTAAAAACATGGTAACATTTAATTCTTTGTGTGTTATTAGTTTAAGTAGACTGTGATTGTCTATTGTTGTGACTTAGATGAAGATCAGATCACATTTTATGACCAATTTGTGCAGAAATCCATATAATTCCAAAGGGTTCACATACTTTTTCTTGCAACTGTATATATATATATACATACATACATACATACACATACACACACATACACTCACCTAAAGAATTATTAGGAACACCATACTAATACGGTGTTGGACCCCATTTTGCCTTCAGAACTGCCTTAATTCTACGTGGCATTGATTCAACAAGGTGCTGATAGCATTCTTTAGAAATGTTGGCCCATATTTATAGGATAGCATCTTGCAGTTGATGGAGATTTGAGGGATGCACATCCAGGGCACGAAGCTCCTGTTCCACCACATCCCAAAGATGCTCTATTGGGTTGAGATCTGGTGACTGTGGGGGCCATTTTAGTACAGTGAAGTCATTGTCATGTTCAAAAACCAATTTGAAATGATTTGAGCTTTGTGACATGGTGCATTATCCTGCTGGAAGTAGCCATCAGAGAATGGATACATGTTCTCATTCTGTTTACGCCAAATTCGGACTCTACCATTTGAATGTCTCAACAGAAATCGAGACTCAGACCAGGCAACATTTTTCCAGTCTTCAACAGTTCAATTTTGGTGAGCTCGTGCAAATTTTAGCCTCTTTTTTCTATTTGTAGTGGAGATGAGTGGTACCGGTGGGGTCTTCTGCTGTTGTAGCCCATCCACCTTAAGGTTGTGCGTGTTGTGGCTTCACAAATGCTTTGCTGCATACCTCGGTTGTAAAGAGTGGTTATTTCAGTCAACGTTTGCCTTTCTATCAGCTTGAATCAGTCGGCCCATTCTCCTCTGACCTCTAGCATCCACAAGGCATTTTTGCCCACAGGACTGCCGCATACTGGATGTTTTTCCCTTTTCACACCATTCTTTGTAAACCCTAGAAATGGTTGTGCGTGAAAATCACAGTAACTGAGCAGATTGTGAAATACTCAGACCGGCCCGTCTGGCACCAACAACCATGCCACGCTCAAAATTGCTTAAATCACCTTTCTTTCCCATTCTGACATTTAGTTTGGAGTTCAGGAGATTGTCTTGACCAGGATCACACCCCTAAATGCATTGAAGCAACTACCATGTGATTGGTTGACTAGATAATTGCAATAATGAGAAATAAAACAGGTGTTCCTAATAATTCTTTAGGTGAGTGTGTGTATATATATATATTATATACACTGTGTGCAGAATTATTAGGCAAATGAGTATTTTGACCACATCATCCTCTTTATGCATGTTGTCTTACTCCAAGCTGTATAGGCTCGAAAGCCTACTACCAATTAAGCATATTAGGTGATGTGCATCTCTGTAATGAGAAGGGGTGTGGTCTAATGACATTAACACCCTATATCAGGTGTGCATAATTATTAGGCAACTTCCTTTCCTTTGGCAAAATGGGTCAAAAGAAGGACTTGACAGGCTCAGAAAAGTAAAAAATAGTGAGATATCTTGCAGAGGGATGCAGCACTCTTAAAATTGCAAAGCTTCTGAAGCGTGATCATCGAACAATCAAGCGTTTCATTCAAAATAGTCAACAGGGTCGCAAGAAGCGTGTGGAAAAACCAAGGCGCAAAATAACTGCCCATGAACTGAGAAAAGTCAAGCGTGCAGCTGCCAAGATGCCACTTGCCACCAGTTTGGCCATATTTCAGAGCTGCAACATCACTGGAGTGCCCAAAAGCACAAGGTGTGCAATACTCAGAGACATGGCCAAGGTAAGAAAGGCTGAAAGACGACCACCACTGAACAAGACACACAAGCTGAAACGTCAAGACTGGGCCAAGAAATATCTCAAGACTGATTTTTCTAAGGTTTTATGGACTGATGAAATGAGAGTGAGTCTTGATGGGCCAGATGGATGGGCCCGTGGCTGGATTGGTAAAGGGCAGAGAGCTCCAGTCCGACTCAGACGCCAGCAAGGTGGAGGTGGAGTACTGGTTTGGGCTGGTATCATCAAAGATGAGCTTGTGGGGCCTTTTCGGGTTGAGGATGGAGTCAAGCTCAACTCCTAGTCCTACTGCCAGTTTCTGGAAGACACCTTCTTCAAGCAGTGGTACAAGAAGAAGTCTGCATCCTTCAAGAAAAACATGATTTTCATGCAGGACAATGCTCCATCACACGCGTCCAAGTACTCCACAGCGTGGCTGGCAAGAAAGGGTATAAAAGAAGAAAATCTAATGACATGGCCTCCTTGTTCACCTGATCTGAACCCCATTGAGAACCTGTGGTCCATCATCAAATGTGAGATTTACAAGGAGGGAAAACAGTACACCTCTCTGAACAGTGTTTGGGAGGCTGTGGTTGCTGCTGCACGCAATGTTGATGGTGAACAGATCAAAACACTGACAGAATCAATGGATGGCAGGCTTTTGAGTGTCCTTGCAAAGAAAGGTGGCTATATTGGTCACTGATTTGTTTTTGTTTTGTTTTTGAATGTCAGAAATGTATATTTGTGAATGTTGAGATGTTATATTGGTTTCACTGGTAAAAATAAATAATTGAAATGGGTATATATTTGTTTTTTGTTAAGTTGCCTAATAATTATGCACAGTAATAGTCACCTGCACACACAGATATCCCCCTAAAATAGCTAAAACTAAAAACAAACTAAAAACTACTTCCAAAAATATTCAGCTTTGATATTAATGAGTTTTTTTGGGTTCATTGAGAACATGGTTGTTGTTCAATAAAAAAAATTAATCCTCAAAAATACAACTTGCCTAATAATTCTGCACTCCCTGTATATATATATATATATTACAGTTGCAAGAAAAAGTATGTGAACCCTTTGGAATTATATGGATTTCTGCACAAATTGGTCATAAAATGTGATCTGATCTTTATCTAAGTCAAACAATAGACAATCACAGTCTGCTTAACTCCTTAAGGACACAGCCTTATTTCACCTCAAGGACAGTCCATTTTTTGCAAATCTGACTAGTGTCACATTAAGTGGTGATAACTTTAAAATGCTTTGACTTATCCAGGCCATTCTGAGATTGTTATTTCGTCACATATTGTACTTCATGACACTGACACTGGTAAAATGGAGTCAAAAAACTTCATTTTTATTTATAAAAAAAATACCAAATTTGCCAAAAATGTGGAAAAATTAGCAAATTTCCAAGTTTCAATTTCTCTACTTCTATAATACATAATAATACCTACAAAAATAGTTATTACTTCACATTCCCCATATGTCTACTTCATGTTAGGATCATTTTGGGAATGACATTTTATTTTTGGTGGACAATACAAGGCTTAGAAGTTTAGAAGCAAATCTTGAAATTTCTCATAAATGTTCAAAAACCAACTTTTTAAGGACCAGTTCAGGTCTGAAGTCAATTTCAAAATTTCACTTTTTTGGCAGATTTTCCATTAAAATATTTTTTTTTCCTGTTACGAAGCAAAGTTTTTTTTTCCTGTTAAAAACAAAGTTTTTTTTGACACCATGTCCCATTTGAAGCCCCCCGATGCATCCCTAGAGTAGAAACTCATAAAAGTGACCCCCTCTAAGAAACTACACCCCTCAAGGTATTCAAAACTGAATTTTCAAACGTCGTTACCACTTTAGGTGTTCCACAAGAGTTATTGGTAAATAAAGATGGAATTTCAGATTTTAAATTTTTGGGCAAATTTTCCATTTTTAATAAATTTTTTTCCAGTTACAAAGCAAGTGTTAACAGCCAAACAAAACTCAATATTTATGGCCCTGATTCTGTAGTTTACAGAAACACCCCATATGTTGTTGTAAACTGCTGTACGGGCACATGGCAGGGCACAGAAGGAAAGCAATGTCATACGGTTTTTGGAAGGCAGATTTTGCTGGACTGTTTTTTTTGACACCATGTCCCGTTTGAAGCCCCCCTGATGCACCCCTAGAGTAGAAACTCCAAAAAAGTGACCCCATTTTAGAAACTACGGGATAGGGTGGAAGTTCTGTTGTACTAGTTTAGGGTACATATGATTTTTGGTTGCTCTATATTACACTTTTTGTGAGGCAAGGTAACAAGAAATAGATGTTTTGGCACCGTAAATTTTTTATTGTTATATACAAAATTCATCTGACAGGTTATATCATGTGGTATTTTTATAGAGCAGGTTGTCACGGATGCGGCGATACCTAATATGTATACTTTTTTTATTTATGTAAGTTTTTCACAATTATTTCATTTTTGAAACAAACAAAATCATGTTTTAGTGTCTCCATAGTCTGAGAGCCATAGTTTCAGTTTTTGGGTGATTATTTTAGGTAGGTGCTCATTTTTTGCGGGATGAGATGTCGGTTCAATTGGCTCTATTTTGGGGGGCATATGACTTTTTGATCGCTTGCTATTACACTTTTTGTGATGTAAGATGACAAAAAATGGCTTTTTTTACACCGTTTTTTTTTTTTTTCTTTTTTACGGTGTTCATCTGAGTGGTTAGGTCATGTGATATTTTTATAGAGCAGGTTATTATGGACGCTGAGATACCTAATATGTATACTTTTTTATTTATGTAAGTTTTACACAATGATTTCATTTTTGAAACAAAAAAAATCATGTTTTAGTGTCTCCATAGTCTGAGACCCATAGTTTTTTCAGTTTGTAGGCGATTATCTTGGGTAGGGTATGATTTTTGCGGGACGAGTTGACGGTTTGATTGGCACTATTTTGGGGTGCATATGACTTTTTGATCGCTTGCCATTACACTTTTTGTGATTAAGATGACAAAAAAAATGGATTTTTTTACACCATTTCTATTTTTTTACGGTGTTCACCTGAGGGGTTAGGTCATGTGATATTTTTATAGAGCAGGTCGATACGGACGAGGCGATACCTAATATGTATACTTTTTAAAATTTACTTAAGTTTTTCACAATTAACAGCTTTTTAAAACAAAAAAAAGATGTTTTAGTGTCTCCATATTCTGAGCCATAGTTTTTTTTTTTTAGCCGATTGTCTTAGGTAGGGGCTCATTTTTTGCGAGATGAGTGGGTGACGGTTAGATTGGTACTATTTTGGTGGGCATACTCCTTTTTGATCGCTTACTGTTGTACTTTTTGTGATGTAAAGTGACAAAAAATTGTTTATTTAACACAGTTTTTATTTTTAATTTTTTACGGTATTCATCTGAGGGGTTAGGTCATGTGATATGTTTATAGAGCCGGTTGATACGGACGCGGCGATAGCCAATATGTCAACATTTTTTTTTCCCCAGTCTTTTAACCAAATTTTTTTTTACTTTATTTGGTGAAAATGACGTTTTTGTTTATTTTTACTTTAAACTTTTATTATTTTGGGGGGAAAACTTTTACTTTATTTTTTTGTCCCACTTTGGGACTTCAACTTTTGGGGGTCTAATCCCTTTTACAATGCATTGCAATACTTCTGTATTGGCATGCATTGGCTGTATGTGTAATACAGTGTGCATTACTCATATAGCTTCCGGCCTGTGATCTCACAGGTTCGTCACCGGAAGGCAGCGCAGATGCCTCAGGAAGGCATCGCGATGCCTTCCATGCCATCGGGTCCCCCCTACAGCCACATGGGGACCCGATGGCACCGCCGCCCGCCGCATAAGGTAAAACTGCAAACCGCAGGTCTGAATTGACCTGCGGTTTGCAGCGATCGCCGACATGGGGTGGTCACGGGACCCCCCTTCGCATTTAGCCAAGGTGCCTGCTCAATGATTTAAGCAGGCACCTTGTTCCGATCACCGCCCGCCGAGCGTCAGTGATCGGAAATACATAGGACATACCCGTATGCCCTGTGTCCTTAAGGACCGGGAAATCAGGGCGTACCGGTACGCCCTATGTCCTAAACAGGTTAAACTAATAACACACAAATAATTAAATGTTACCATGTTTTTATTGAACACACCATGTAAACATTCACAGTGCAGGTGGAAAAGTATGTGAACCCATAGACTGATGACATCTCCAAGAGCTAATTGGAGTGAGGTGTCAGCCAACTGGAGTCCAATCAATGAGATGAGATTGGAGGTGTTGGTTACAGCTGCCCTGCCCTATAAAAAGCACACACCAGTTCTGGGTTTGCTTTTCACAAGAAGCATTGCCTGATGTGAATGATGCCTCGCACAAAAGAGCTCTCAGAAGACCTACGATTAAGAATTGTTTACTTGCATAAAGCTGGAAAGGGTTATAAAATTATCTCCAAAAACCTTGCTGTTCATCAGGAGAAAGTTCAGCACTGTTACTACTCTCCCTAGGAGTGGCTGTCCTGTAAAGATGACTGCAAGCGCAGAGCGCAGGCTGCTCAATGAGGTGAAGAAGAATCCTAGAGTGTCAGCTAAAGACTTACAAAGGTCTCTGGCATATGCTAACATCCCTGTTAGCGAATCTACAATACGTAAAACACTAAACAAGAATGGATTTCATGGGAGGACACCACAGAGGAAGCCACTGCTGTCCAAAAAAAACATTGCTGCACGTTTACAGTTTGCACAAGAGCACCTGGATGTTCCACAGCAGTACTGGCAAAATATTCTGTGGACATATGAAACCAAAGTTGAGTTGTTTGGAAGAAACACACAACACTATGTGTGGAAAAAAAGAGGCACGGCACACCAACATCAGATCTCATCCCAACTGTGAAGTATGGTGGTGGGGGCATCATGGTTTGGGGCTGCTTTGCTGCGTCAGGGCCTGGACGGATTGCTATCATCAAAGGAAAAATGAATTCCCAAGTTTATCAAGACATTTTGCAGGAGAACTTAAGGCCATCTGTCCACCAGCTGAAGCTCAACAGAAGATGGGTGTTGCAACAGGACAACGACCCAAAGCATAGAAGTAAATCAACAACAGAATGGCTTAAACAGAAGAAAATACGTCTTCTGGAGTGGCCCAGTCAGAGTCCTGACCTCAACCCGATTGAGATGCTGTGGCATGACCTCCAGAAAGCGATTTACACCAGACATCCCAAGAATATTGCTGAACTGAAACAGTTCTGTAAAGAGGAATGGTAAAGAATTACTCCTGACCGTTGTGCACGTCTGATCTGCAACTACAGGAAACGTTTGGTTGAAGTTA